>NC_088718.1:41512572-41535222 GCF_963576615.1 Watersipora subatra | reverse complement strand
AATCACCCCATGAAGCAATAAGGTGCCCGAGTGGTGTAGTAGTAGTGTATATGAATAAATAAATAACCAAATCAACTTGGAGCCAAGTGAGATCAGAGCAACAACTTGAGTAACTTTTTTCTTAAAGTTTGACTTGCAACAAAATTCACATTACAGTTATCTGTTATCATAATACAGTCAAACATGGATAACTCGAACTTCACGGGACCGAGCGAAAGTGTTCGATTTAGCAGAGCATTCAAGTTATTAGAGCACTGTCACAAGTCTATGTATTTACTTATTTATTAGTAGATACATGTATATATACAAACTATAATATAAATCAAAAGCACAAATGGCTTGTTTCAAATTAAATGCTTCTAATGTAAAGTTTAAAACGTTTTTATCAAAAAGTATAGAGATTTTTCTATCACTTGAGATTGGTTTGCTGTTTGAGGTGATGTTATTGCCAGGACGTTTTTTTAGATTGACATTGGCAAAACTTGATCGTTATTGAAATGCTCAAAAGAAAAGACATCTTTTTCTTTTGAGCGTTTTACCCACGATCAATTTTGCCGATTTTCCTTAGAGTTTATGCAAAGATTACCTTACTTTACCTGGGATTCGTTAAGAGCAACACTCTGAGGCAGTTCAATTAGAAGTTTTACGAGGTTTTACGGTACATTGTATATTATTCACGCTTTTTGAATGGATACTTATTGAATGTACACACATATTCTGTGTTTAGGTCAAAAGATGAATAGTTTTTTAGCTAAGACAACATATACGTTTAATTACAACAATTTTTAAGACGTTTTAAACATTCAACATTCCGACGCTGATTCAACACGGAATCAACGTCGGAAAACTATTTATTGTTTGACCTAAACACAGAACACATGTACATGTACGTTCAATAAGTGTTCATTCAAAAAGCGTGAGTGATAGAGTGATATACAATGTACCGTAAAACCTCGTAAAACTTCTAACTGAACTGCCTCGGAGTGTTGCTCTTAACGAATACCACTCTCCTTGCTTCCGAAGGGCAGTAGCTAAGCGGATGTTTGGTATAAATCAAATTTCACCAAACCTTTAGAAAAGCCGTTGACAAAACTATTTTGCCGATAGTGGTAATAACGGCGCGTATGAATTACGAAAAGATGAGGTTTACCTCTATGGCTTGAAATAAAGTGATTTTCTAAAGCGATAACAACCGTTTCGGTAGCCGTTGGGCAAAAACAGTTCGAGTTAACAGTGTTGAGTTCGAGTTATGTATAGCAATTTATCATTACGTGGGAACGGACCAAAGAAACCATTCGAATTAACCATGTGTTCGAGCTATCCATGTGAGAGTTATCCATGTTTGACTGTATTTGTTATTTGTTGTGAGCTTTCCGGTAAAACTCGAAGTGTTTGACATAAACTAGTGCTATGAGACATTTTATATTAAGCCTATTATTGGACTTCAAATTCACGTGATAACATCATATGTCATAACAATAACCGCAAAGTTTGAGTACGTCATCAAAATAAAGAGATTCAAAACTTGGGCATGTTTGTGATGGCTGCGATTAACTGTTAGTTTTTTAGCTTTTAAAAGCTTGTAATCACATTTTTACATACTTTGCACCTACAAAACAACAGAGTAAAGACATGGTGATCTTTTTCGATACCAAATAAATGTAATATGAATTTTGTTGCAAGTAAACTTTTAAAGCAGTTGCCTTTAATAATACTAGTACGCTTGTCTGTCCTGTGCACTGTGAGAGATTGTCATGAGTAATCAGTGTATGGAGAATTACCCCGTAAAGCAACAAGGTGCCCAAAAGGTGTGATGCTGTATTTTCCTTTGTATCTGGAGCCTCGAGTTCGATCCTCGTGTAAACCAATATGTGTGCCTAACGCTCTTAATGTATCTTTGAATGAACAGACAGACACTGAGCTTATTCTAGTAAAAATTATAAAAATGTAACACTAGTGACAGGTAGAGCTAGGTGACACCCAAATATGTAACACCAGTGAGAGGTATAGCTAGGTGACACCCAAATATGTAACACTAGTGAGAAGTAGAGCTAGGTGACACCCAAATATGTAACACTAGTGAGAGGTATAGCTAGGTGACACCCAAATATGTGACACTAGTGAGAGGTAGAACGGGGTGACACTTAACTAGGTAACATGAGCGAGAGGTAGATTTAGGTGACACTCAAATATGTAACCCTAGTGAGAGGCAGAGCTAGCTGACACCCTAATTCAGATTACTAGTTGACATTTTTTAAGAATAATACACTCTATTGGTCTGACTAGAGTCATATAACAGTCATGCCATGACTGTTATATACCATGACAAGCAGTATCAGCTGAAGAACAGCTGAATCTAGATACTAGTTTTATGTTACTAACAGAGAGTACTACAGCCTTACAAATAGATGATTCACTCAGTGTTGATTATTTAACCTGCTCATCATTCGTGGCTACTATGCATAACTATAAGCTGTGATAAGAAGGACCACTAAAAGCATCAGTAATATATCTATCTGAATTGGTTTTAGTGTGATGTTTCCTCGTTATCAGAATCTTTTTAAAGAGTTATCATCAAATGTTGTATGTAAAGCCTGCTAATAATTAAAACTTCATTGCACCACGCTGACCAGAAAATAGAAATTACTTTCACCTAATTTTGGGTACCAACTAAAACACTTTGGTTTGTCTTGATATCACCTTATACCATCAGTTAATCAACAGCTTCAGGTAGTTCAACTTTGAATAAAACCTAAAATATTGTCTGATAGGTTGCTATATAAGGCAGCATTGTTTCTAGACAAAATATAGCAAAATTGAAAAGACGAGTATTTTGGCCTGTAAACTTTCAAGCAGTATTACATAAGACTTATCTATATAGACAGCTTATTACATTACATGACAGTAAGTATCACATTTGACTTATCCATATAGACAGCCTGTTACATTACATGACAGTAAATATTACATTTGACTTACCTATAGATTTTGTTACTAAGGTAGTTTCACATACTCATTCGCTCTATTATATCGAAACTACGCTCAGCTTCCTTTGATATAGACTTACTGATTTGATATCTCTGCTTTTTCATGTCAAAATTTGCTCTTAGCCTATTAGCCAATCAGCTAATCAAGAAATAGTCAGTAAGGCTTGTTTGAAGACAACTATTCAAATAGCTCAGGTGGCTGTCTATTTACAACTCCGCCACTCCGTCTGACTGGAGTGGGTGTGACCAGCCTCAGATTGAATTGATTCAATGAACACATAACAAATATTAATGCGCGTAGTAAAGCCGGATGTTGCATGTAATTGGTAGTTACAAAAGTCTTACGCCACAGTACCATCAACTAACCCTCATTATTTTGTTGTAAATTGACAAGCCGAGAAATTCAGCTGCAGTAGTTTGAAAAGAGTTTAAAAAGGGTTTAAAGTGGTAGTACAGAGCTTTTTTACGATTACCACACGCTTTTTAAATCAAATTGTTGATTTATTCCATTTTAATATGCTAAAGATTGTTCACAAATTTATAAACTCAGAAAAGAGCTAAAAATAGAAAGTGCTACAAAAAGTAATTGATCAGAGATAGTTTTTTATGGTGTACTCAACAGTCTAGTGAAATCAAAGACACATGTTAAAACACAAATTTAGATGTTAAAGACTATTAAAATTTCAAGCAAAACTATGTCACCCACATTTGGTGGAACTTCTCTTGTTTACGAGAAAAGCTATTGCTCCAAAAGGTTGGTCAACGGTTTATTATGGGTCAAAATATTATTTTTCGGTGACTCAGTGATAATCACACTACCACATCGTATATTTGACAATTTTATTGCATGACTCATTGCATTCTTATAATAACCTTTATAGATATAAAGATAGTCAATTTTGAAAAACTCTTGTTTTGTCATAAAACGACCATTCAAATAGTATCAGCAGATTCAGTGTAGTTAGATATAGTCTAAATAGCTAGCAAACTAAATTTGTGTTCACATTTATTAAAACCAACTTGTTATTTTATATAAATATTATTTAACTTCAAACATTAGTTTAAATGCCATAACTGTGCTAACAGTTATCACAGAGATTGCTAGCTTTACTTCAGTTTTAATGGCAACAGAAAAGAACCAAGGAGAATATTTAGAGTTAAACAAGCAGATCAACATGATTAGAACTAAAATTTGTTGAAACTAAAAGTGTGAGTTAACATTTTCAAATAAATTTGAATTAATGTGTGTGAATTAATAAAGTGTGAATTAATGTTTTTAGATAATATCTATTATTGTTAGCAGAGTCTTTAGGTCATCAGGACTCTTAGCCAGTACGCTTGCTTTTCTTATCATTGTCATCTTTCATCGACACTCTCGTTTCTAATGCGTTCCGATTCATTCGCACTCAACTAGTTCGAGCGTCAGCCAAAATTCTTAAAATACCGATGCACAAAGCTATTAGGGCCACTTGCATATTGACAGGGTTTTGTACGTCAGCTTAAATTAGCACTGAATTTGTTTAGACTCACTGGCCTCTGAACGTATCCGCTAAAAATAGGAATAGTCTTGTTAAATGAACACCTTGTAGATAGAAAGGCTTCAACAGGGTGGAGACTATTTCCTATTGCGTGCACTTTTTTGTGAGCTACCTTGATCATTGTTATAAACAAAAAGGTTTAGAATGCTTACTTATGGTTTGCTTGTATGGCTGACCTTGCAGACATGCCAGATGTCTAATAGGAAAATAGTGAGCTGTCTTCTGCGCTGTCTGTGTGTGTTGAATGCTTATTTCTCTACACTCTACTTCTGGCATTTCTAAAATTTTTTTGGTATATACATGTATATATATATATATATATATATACATGTATATATATATATATATATATATATATATATATATATACATGCATATATATATATATATATATATACTATATGATATATATACCATATATATACCATATGATATATATATATATATATGTATATATATGGTATATATGATATATACCAATATCATATATGGTATATATGATATATATATACCAAATGCATATGCATACTTTGAGGGTTATTAATGCTCAAGAGATCCAGAGCTTCGGGGTGCTGCTCCAAACCCTATTGGTTACACCGTCTCCAAACCCCTAGGCGTTCATACATAGTTGCCTAACATTTGCAACCCTAACTTGCAACCAGGAAAAACAGGCCTGTCTAAGAGCACGGGTATTTGCAACATTCTATCATGTAAATGTACACATTGTGTTCTTTTTCAAGCATGTTGCATAGCTCTATAGCGTTGAAGGAAAAACAAAACCCAGATTAAACAAGGGAGACCACAGCAAAGACAATAAAGAATTCAAGCCGAACAGCATTTTAGCTAGCGTGAGCTCCTACTAATGTTCTACATGTACTGTAGCCTGGGCATGGCTCTATTGAGAGGTGGGGGAGACAGCCTGGGACACATATAAAAAAAGTAAGATAACTTCTTCAAATCGAGTGACATATATAACATATGACGCTCAGACTGATACAAATGGAAGCATTTCGTTAGATTCAGATCTCACAATGTATTAGATGCGGCGCGTTCAAGGAAAATTATAGATCCTATTGGAAAATTGATTTTTCCGATTACAATAAAATTTAGTCGGCTCGCTGAAAACCAAAAAACCCAAACTGGTATTGTTTGCGTGTTTGCACTGAAGTTCTATCCATCTACATGTAGTACCGTCTAATAGTCTCCTGCTATATCTAATTCTACTATCCAACTAAACCTTTCCAGTATTCATGAATGTATATACTCCTGACCATAGGGCTCGTTAGCTTTGGTAAAAGGTGAGTGAAGAGAAAGATGTAAGGTGAGTACAATTTCAGGCCCGTATTCCGGCAGGGCAGCTCAGTCGCCCTGAGATTCAACCAATGTAAATGCACTTCGGCTGAATTCTCTCCATGTCAAACCTCATATGCACACTTCTAAAATGATGCGTCCTAAATATTGGTGGATTGCATTTGTACAAAGCATTGACATCATATCCTAAGCATACCAGATATATAATAGGAAAATAGTGAGCTGGCTTCTGCACTGGCGTCTTCCTAGGGCAGCAGGGCGGCTCAGTTGCCCTGCCGCCCTAGGGAATACGGGTCTATGCAGGGGATTTGCATCACTAGTTTACAATCATTGTCAACACAACACGTAGTATCTATATAACAATGACAGCACAATAAGTCAGCGAGTCAAACAGGAAACTCACTCAATCGAAAACATCGATTTTCCAATAGGATCTCTAACTTTCCCGCGTTTAAAAGCCTATCGCCACGGTCACGTGACTTGATCTAGTTAAAAGCCCTATGTTTTTGATAGGCTGGATGGTTTCGTAATACCCCGTTTGATAACAAAACGATAAGAACCATAGGTTACTATTCTCTTGCGTTTTCACGTTTGCAGTTTCATTTCATATACTGATAACTAAAATGGAGCAATTTAAAATTCATCTATCAAAGCTAGGCATAGTCACACTGAGACCAAAACAGTCTCAAGATTTACAACATAATATCGCAGGTTTTGACCAATTTATAGTTCTTCCTACTGGCTTGGGAAAAAGTATTTGATTTTAGATGGCACCCTTTTGCAGTGGTAGGTCTGAGTTGTTCATAATAACTGTCACGAGTAATCATAATACTCGCGAGTAAAATAAAACTGAGATTACTTTTTATCAGATAAACTTTTCTTTACTAGCAGCGTGCGATTCATTTTTGTTGTTCAATTGCTACTCATTTACTATTTTTGTATTGTTAATGGGAAACAAACTTTGTTTAATTGATTTAATTTTTTATTATAATTAAATCGAAACATAATTAATTAAATATAAAAAATAATATAACTCCCGTGATTGATTTATTATGCAACCAACATTTCATACTTACCAACCAGTGTTTGTTTGCTGCCAATTCAGATTAAAAATAATGCATAATACTCGCGTAGATCCTTAATAAGACTGTCACATGATACTCCTTCGGAAATAACGATTGTGATATTAGCGACTGCAGATATTGACTTTTAGAGTTGTCTTTCTCGGGTGTTGCCATGTAACTCAGGTTCTCTCACCCACCCCCTAAGAGAGCCATGCCCAGGCTAAATGTATTGTGTATGTATAGCATAGCAAACATATTTTATTAGATGTGTGACAAATTCTGTAAGGAATGACCCCAGGCTAAACTAACAGAAGAGTAAAACTGACAGAGTGCATCTATATATAAAGGTACTTAGGTGAGTTGAAGCACTGTTAGCTATCCGAGTGAGACTAGAATTGTGAGTTAAACCTGTCATTACTAAGAGAATTATTCAATAATGCACAAACAACAAAACTCCACTTTACCTTATTACGCTTGTTGAGGCAATTGGGGCAACAAGTTAAACTTATTAGTATGAGTAGTCCCGCATCAAATGAGATGCATTGTGAAAAGCAATACAAGCTGTAAGCCAATGCCAACTGATCAGTGAAAGATCGCAAAAGAGGAATTTATTTATAACTTGTTGTTGACGACTGCGCCAAAACCAACAATGCAACAAGCTGTAAGTCGTTGTAAGGTTTAGTTGTTGAAGGACTTACTAGCTAAATAAGTTGTGACATGCTGAGCAAGGAAATCAGTTGTTAGCAGTCAAAATGCTACATAGTGTTGCAGTGTTGTGACAATGGTACCCAGTGTTGCGTAGTGTTACAAATGTGATAAAACCGAGCTACTTAGGGTTACAACTTTGATACAACACCCCGACACATTGTAGCAGAGTTTTTCACAATGTCGATATGCGATATATGTCGACGATCTGAGAGCAAATATACTACCGCTTTTTGTCACGGCGCAAAGTGATAGCGTAATGTCAAGAGAAGTGGTAGCTCTTACTAGTAAGCTTACTCAAATTATCCATTTGCAATGTGCCAAGCTAATAGCAAATGGCGGGCAACTCTCATTACCTCTCATTGTTCAAAAACTGATTTTAATACCGTAGCACCGGTAGAACAACTAGTTATAAATAAGCTGATGCACTGTCTAAAACCCAAAGTATCGGCTTCCGGCAACAAAGAAAAGATAACCCGAGCCGATACATCAGCTCGGGTTAAGAATGAGTAGTGATGAGTTAAGAACATTACCCAATTGACATTATTTATCAACACTACTAATCAATGGATTGCAAACAAGACTTCTATTACTAAATAAATAACAAAGTCAGTGTATATAGATTAGTACACACACACAAGGGAAGAGTCCTATAATAGTTGAATATATGTGTATTTGAAACATACGGTATGTTTGCTATTGTAAACTTTACTATGATAGAAGTCATGTTTGATGGTCTGTTTGTCTGTATAAGCTACGCTAAGAGCTTTGGGAAAAAAGATTGCCTAGCACGAAGATCCAACTTTGCTCCGCAGCCAAGCGCACAACCAACTGGGCCATACAGTCATATTTTTATCGTGGAATAATTATATGCATACAGTTAGTTCACATAAAGATCTCGCACGGCATAAAATCCAGCCAGCATACTAGTATACATATATAAGCTGCAATACATAAAAAAGCTATACAATTGCTCGCTCTTGTGAAGCGCCCGGTTTTTGTTATCCTTGATTACACAACCCATCAAGACCTGTCATTCTGAGACAAAGGAACCCATAATGTGATTGGGTTCCAACTTCTATATTATTATTTATGCATACTGTCGTAACAGCAGTATACAACTCTTGCAGAACCACTCATAACCTTCTAGTCCAGTGCTGAATTGTAAAATAGCAGAAAACGGCTAGCAAAAGTTTTTTGATTACTTCAAAATGGTTAATGTAGCATAAATTAACTAAACTTAAGCTCTTGGAAACTGAAAACTTGTAAAAATGTTAAAAATATAGTTGTACTATTTCGCAACGCACAGTCATGATTTCATAATTACTACACCCTGTTAAACTGTGAGTGATCCGGTTTGTCTTTATTAAAGAAAGTAGTGCGTACAGGCTAGTATTCCCTGGAACGACTGGGTGGCTGAGCCACCCTAACTTTCTAGTAATTTTAATGGCCAAGTACTAAGACTTGCAGTCTAAGCTCATTCACGTGGAATTTCCAACTGCTAATTACTAGTGCAACTAATTCTAGTGCAACTAGCGATGAGGCTCACTAATCTAGTGTTGGTTTTGCCTGCCACTAATGCAGTGAGTGAGAGATCCTTTTCTGCATTGAAGCAAATCAAAACAGCGATGAGGAGGACTATCGGGCAGGCTCGTCTAAATAATCTTCTAATATTACACATATATAAAGATGTTGAAATACATGTAGATACATAATCAGTTGTGAAAGATCTCAGCCATGGACACATTGACAGAACAAAAGCTATTGCAATAAAGAAGTAATAGCTCTTGTTCTTTCAATGTTTTTACAGAAACCTGTATTGCCATGAGTTTTATATTGTTTGTTGAATAAAGAAAAAGTTTTGCCTACCATGAATCATAAACAAAATATTTATGTAGATTTTGATGCTTACAATTGATTGCATTTATGCATACTTTGAGGGTTGTTGATGCCTAAAAGGTCCAGAGCTCCGAGGCGCTGCCCCGTATCCCGTTGAAGAGGGGGGCTAACACCACTTCCTAAACCCCCAAGTGTTCATAACTAGTCGCCTAATATTTGCAGCCCCAACTTGCAACCAGAGAATACAGGCCTGAGTGCGTAGGCTGCATGCATGCTTGCAAGTTGAAATGGAAAAAAATGCTGCTACCTCATATGCTTTTCAATGTCTGAAATCAGAAAATGATCACTGTAACTTGATTTTTTTATCATCAAATTGGCTCAGCACTGCTGAGTCATGTGCTCAGCAATATATTAACTATTATATTGAGCCACAAATGAGTTTATCCAGACTCTATTTGAAAAGATCTTCTAAGGAACTGGGAGCATCATCATCTTCTAGCACCACCAACACCTCTCAATATGATATCACTATCAGCTGCCATGAAAAATGCTACAGCCAACTCACTCACACAAAAAAAAACATTACAATCACCTCAAAAAAAAACTGAGGAAAATTGAGTACTACTATCTCAAACAACAATCTAGCACAGTTTATTTTTGTTTAGTGAGTTTTGCTACACTAGAAGAGGATCAGATAGTTGTTGTTCTAGTTAAGGCTTATGTATATATAATATGCAACTGTTTTACGCAGAGTACGCAAAAGTCTAGTGTGTATGTGTAAAATGATAAGTTCTTAAAAAAAATTGAAACAACTGTAAAAGTTTTAAAACCACTGTAAATTTAAAATTTCATAACTTTCAGCAATGTGTAAGGTTGTTTGAAACCTGGAATAATTTTTCCCATTAAAATAAAATTATGTAAATTTATTTTTAATTTAGTGGTCCTGAACAAAACCTTTTCCTCATGATTTGAAGTTTAAAAGTGACAGTTGTTTGAAAAAGTTTAAAAGCTTCTACAGCTGTTTTTATTTTCTATCCTAATTCCTTTCAATTACACAAAACACTTTTCTCATGATATGTAGTTTAAAAGTTAGAATGGTAAATGTATACGGTATGTTAAATAAAAATAACTTTTCTGTCCAAAGACTTTTTTATTACCCAGGCAACGCCGGGTGCTACAGCTTGATAACTAAATCCTATATTCAAGTTATCAATATGTATGTATTGTTATTTATCAAATCTCAATAAAAATCACTGTTATTTGTTGAAGTTGTCTCTCCTGTGTCTGTAGAAAATACATTTAATAGCATAATGCATCTATTCACTTGTGTAATAGTTCAGGGACTAGGTATGAAATACATTGATATAATCACCTTGTACATAAAACAAAGTTAAATAATTGTTTAAAAGCCTTTAGGTCACCTTAGACTGCCATGCACACAATACAGGTGTAAATTGCAAATGTCGCCGCCAATAAATTTGATGATGATTGAGTATTGGCAAGGTTGGCCATTCCGACAAAATGAATTTTTAAAGACATACATTACAGCTATTTTCTGGAACATTCAAACTCTGTTCTGCTTTTAGTTTTCTATGCTAAAAAAATTCAACAATTCAGCATTACAGAGACTGGACTATTTTATATAACCATTTTTGAAATAATTAAGAAACAGATTTCTGAACTCTTGGTAGCCTGACACGTGGGATTGTTATTCTGATTGTCTAGTGTTATATCTAGAATCAGCCATGTACAGATAGACATAAGAGAATAACAAGCTACACCAACATTCCTAGTAAATCCTCACGGAGACAACATATACAAATTCCAGAGATGAGAAGATCACCATTACAAACCTATTTCCAGTTCCAACCTACCCATTGTACTACGAAGACATGAGAACTTGGCATAAGGAAATCTCAGGTAATCGCCAAAAGATTACAATCTTAACACAGACTATGATAACTTGCGTCACGCGATAGCACGCTCTGTATCTGACACCGATCTATACCAGATCTAACATTATGATTGGGGATTACACATTTTGAAATCCCCGCCGATAAAATACAACAGGATGTAGCCAGAAACCTCCAAAAATTACAATACTCTAAACTGAAGAGTTGAAATATATAGTTCCACTCTTGGACACCAAGGCTAATTCTCAACCCATATATAAGGATGCATATTCACCCATATACTTTTCTCTTTCAATACAGCTTTATCAAGGCAGACAGACGTGCCAGCAGATTAAGTGGATGAGTCAACTTTCGGAGAACAAAAGGGGTGACTATATTCTAAGTCTCTAGAAATTACTTTTATACTTTTATAAGTTTAGTCTGGAGTGCAACTTATTATATATTTTCTTGTTCTTAAATAAACATAAAGTATTGTGAAACTCTTCTTTGCATACCTTAGGAATTTCCTTTCTCAGAGCATAGTCTTAGATTCTCATATCTAGGAAGGTCTTTTATAGGGTCCTGATTACGTTAATCAACAAACATTGGTTAACGGTCATTAGTCAGGATAAGGCATATCTGAGCGTTAGTACTAACAACTTAGCAGTACATCTGCATTTGATAATAAACTCGAGCTACTCCCTAACCGTTGTAAGATTACTTGGTAAGATAATTCAATACCATCAATAATCAACACATCACTAGCACCCGCTGTTTCATTACATACAATGTAGCATAAATGTTATTCGCTTATTTTTACTTACTCGCTAACTGCCTAGGAGGTTTTGCAGCGCCCAAACGTTTGAGATCTATGGATATGGCGGTTGGCTGACATATGTTATACTGACTAGGCAAACATATATAATCATGATTAAATCAGAAACCATTCAAATTCCAAATTTTACTCACGCTCTAGGGATCAATCTGCTCTTGTATTACTTTTTATATTTTTAGACTTACGCAATTAGCATCAACCCTTGACTTGATTAGCCTTTATATAGTTTTGATTTTTTGCTATTGAAAGTTTGTATTTTCAATAAATATCATCTGTGTTAAATTTTTCCAGCTAAAACAAACCAGTCTAATCCTTGATATTAAATCTACACCTAAAATACAGTCTTCTAAATTCGCAAATCATAAACCAACTACGTGAAACACCAATGCAGCACTTATAGGTAATAGTCCTAAATCAGAGGACCATTACACTCTTACTAATGGATTCTTGATATTAGCTGAGATGAAACTGTTTATTATGTTGTGACGTACAAAGTCTTAAAGGTTTGGGGAAAGCCAGGTAGGTAAAATCTATATATATAGGTACATAACTTAATCTATAATTCAAATAAAAAAAATTTTTTGTATAAATACAGTTATTTAAACTTTGACGCAACTGCTATTTAAATTTGTGACTTAATTTTAATTAGAGGATTTTTTGGGTGAATAAAAAGTTGCTTCCAACAGAAACATTTTTTAAAAGCCAGATTATTTTTTCCGATTTTTCATTTAAGTCATGTTCGCTGATGTTTAAAGATTGGTACTCCAATCTAACGACCTCTAATACTGTCATAGAAAAGATACATGTAGATGTTCATGATATAATAATTTAATTTTTATGTGGCAAGTCTGAATGTAGAAGATCTGAAAATTGCCACCGTTTATTGAGATAATGCCAATCGTATAAATGATATAATCGTGTAATGACAATTTGTCCCCTGCCTGACGATTTCCAGACTGAGTAATACCGGAACTAACATGCATAGGCCTTGTAGTTTTGTAATAAGTTCATTCCATGGTTTTCCATTCATGCGGACATTCATGAAATTATGGAAATTTTTGGCACATTCTTATGAATGTGCAAAAAATTTCCATAAAAAGAATTGTAAAGTTCCAATGCTACTATTACGATAAAATCAACCTGAAAGTTATAATCCACTACTCCCAACATTTGCAGTTACAGTAATATCTCATAATTCGTGGTTAGCCGCAACCTGTGACAGTGTAAAAAGTAAAATTTTGCAAAATAGAAGCTAATAAACTCTAATAAGTTTACTTTTTTGTTAATGACAAGTATTTTAATGTTTTTAAGTTCGTTTAAAAATTATAAAAGTTGAGTGTGTTCAAGAGACATGATAAAAAGTGTCACAAGTATGTTGTACTTGGGCACTTCACAAAACGTCACAAGAAAGCAACCCTCAGAGACTGGCAAAGCAATTTTGCTAGTGATAAGCTTTTGCGAGACAGAGTAATAAAATAATTTACGTATTTTTTTCAGTAGTTTTAAAATTTGTAATAAATACTTTTTTTCGCTAAAAGTAAACAGCAAAGTAGCAAAAAAAATGACTCTACATCCTTTCCAAGATTAAAGCCCTACACTTTGCAATATTTTCCTAAGTTTTTGCTCATTGAAGTTTCTGTTATGTCTAATAATGAAGAATAGCGAAAAAGTTTCTAAATTTATTGTGAGCAAGCAGAAAACCTTGAAATATAAGTTGCTGCACTTTCAAGATAGGTACAGTGGTGTGAAAAATAAACTGGCCTTCCAACAAAATATCCTTTTTATCGACGTCGCAGCGCTCAATACGCTTAATCATTCTCTTAAGTATTGTTGTTAAACTGTTCCTAAACGGAATATACATATATAGACAGAAAGCTTAAAAGGAGAAGACTTTGATTAAATTATTTATAGTTTTAAACAGCATTGAGTAACTCTTATAGTGATTCAAACTTAGCAAATGTTTCTGAGACTTTTACTTTTTAAACTTTAATTCAAACTGAACAATTATTCCAAAGGCTTTCACTTAATTCGACTTCAAATAAAGCCATATTATATTTGTAAGTAACTTTGATAAATAAAAAATAATAAAAGCGATGTATGGTATCAGGATTGTACATTGTTTTTTGTGCACATATTTTATTGGGCAAGGGTTATCAGAGTGTCCAATGTCAGAGTTATCTTCTTTTGCACTTGATTAGTCTATTGGTAGGCTAAGTTTTTAGAGTAGCTTTACTAGTACTGACCAACAAAATGCATAGTATTATTATAAGCAAATGGTTTTGAATAAATGGTGTTAGCTACAGAACTTAATGCTACAAGGATTGTTAGAAGATTATAATCTAATTGTCTAGATATATATATATATCTCAAAGTCTATCACCTAGTAGTTTTTTAAATATAAAGCAGGATTTCTATTGTTATGACAGAGCTGTTTTATAATAGTCTAGCGGCGGACCTATTCTTAGACTTCACTCATCCGGTAAAAGTGATGTATACCTAATAAGCAAAGTCATATCATATCGTATTATATTATATTTTACTAATTTTTTAATATTTCATTATGTTACATATTGTTACATTATAACAGTTCAAAGTTTACCAGCTGTCAAATATGAATGTTCACAAGGGGAATAGCAATGCCAAAGTCTCAGGACATTTGCAATGTTCCTAATTGACGACTTTGAAGAAACTGGTAAAACCACTGCATGTTGTGCTGAATTGGATCAATATATTTGAAAGTACCTGTTATCCGTAACTGATCCTTTATATTTTGGTTTTCAAGGAGTGGTGTAAGTCTCAAGCCATCAGCTTCATGTTTCCTATATATCGTAATGAGTGTATTGCACCATTGCTATAATATATATGAAGATGCATAATGAGAGTTTACAGAGATGGCATGTTACCATTTTATGCACAGCATTAAAAAAGTGTGGAATTAAACATACCTGATCAGAAGACGCTTGAAAGCCATAAATCCAACAACCAAAAGCAAGAAAGATATAGCTTTTCTTTCAGTAGACATTTTAGCAGCAACCAAAAGACCTGGTAGAATGAGTTTGGAAAAAATTTCACACAGATAGATCCCATTTTTAAAAGCATGCTATTGCTGGCTACTTTTTAAACCTATTTAAAATAAGTCCTAATGAAGATAAGAAGCCATAATATCATGAGTAGTACGCTAGCTGGTTACGCATGTAAAAAATACTATTATGTTGGACATGGTCTCTGGCACTATTATATTTTAATAAATGGGGTACTTACGTATCTCTTTAGAAACATGCTGCTTGTTTATAACTTATATTAAAATATTTAATCGACGACTTTCTTAGTTATCAAAACTCTCATGCAAAGGTCAGTGTCGATAAGTTTTGAGATCTGAGAATAACTTCAGTCATCATTCCTACAAATTATAATTCTCCCCAACTACTCCTAACTTGATTCTTAGAATATATAGAGGGTTCTTTTAGTTTAAGGTGTTAGTCACTTCTCACAAATACACAATAACTACTCTAAGTGATGACAGACTTATGTGTATATTTATACTGGTCTATATCTGTGAATCTATTGTAACATTACTCATTGTCATCATAAATATTCATAATACTGTTAATAACTATTGTATATGTGACACATACAGTAAACACGTTACCTCATAATACAAAGTCATGAAAATTACCGTCAAACCATATAATGTAGAAGAGGTGAAGATCGAAAACAAGTTTATTTTTAAATAATTAGTATCACCAACAGTTGCTAAAACCACACTTTAGAAAATCTGCAGACAACCAGTTTGTGTCAATGGCTGTACACTAAACTACTGTATTTATTTGAGTATAACACATTAAATTTGTACTGATTTTCAATCAAAGTTGAAAGGTTAGCGGGTATACACAATCAAATTTGAGTAGTTAGATGAAGTTGTTTTTGCAGGGATCCCCTGGTTCGCAGTTATGTTGTCACTTACAGGTGAAGAGGCATTGTGTAAATTGTATTCAAATTTATTTTTATGCTTGTCAACACCGTCTAAATACAATAAAACAACAACTTGATTGGCAATGAATTGTTATTGAAAGTATGTTAATTATAAAGTTGATCATCTGTGAAACCATTGGCAACATAAACTAAGCATGTAAAATGAAAAATATGAAATTTATCTTAATAGCACATTCAGGAGAGTGCTAAATAGTATGTGATTCTCCTTCTGTTTAATTAGTGATTATATATGTATATGACAATGATGTAATGATGAAATTTATATACAAATGAAAGAAAGTATCAACATTGAAAACAAAGCTAAAAAACTACATGTGGTTGGCTGAAAGGCGAACAGAAAAGTGACTTTAAGCACACCTAATCAAATGTACAACACTATGGCAAGTCAGACAGACCACTCAAGATTTGAAGACCACCCAAGATCAACAGATCAACTGGCATTTATTCTGAGCAGAAGCAATGAATCATACAAGGTGTCTGGGTTGTAAAGCTCACTATCAAATTAGGAAATTTAACCGAGACAAGCAGAACCTTACAGTTTTGTTTGATAAATTCTATCAGTTGTCAAATCAAATGTACCAAAAATTTTTCATAGTATCTCCTAACACCGGTAATGCTGTTTGTAGCATTTATTACGCAATTGCTATTCAGCATGAGCATGTTTTTGTTGTACATCATAATAGTGTTATAAACCAATGGTTGCCTGTTTCCATTTCCCTCCTATCAATTGTTAATTTTATATTACTATAATATTGTAGTATTATTGCTATAGATATTTTCTTATAACAGTCCCTTTCTGCTCTAAATAAATGATAGCAAATACAATCACTTGTTGGAAACAATATTTTGTCGCTGGCATCACAATGCAAATATATATTAGTTACTATAACAGTTACCTGGCTGATAAACAATAAACCACATTTTACCAATATACATAATTCTACCAATTTACCATTCAATAAATTTATTGTCATAACTGCATATCTTCAACTGTAGTTAGTACTTTCTGACCTAGATTTGAGCCGAATAAGTAAAAAATATTTTGACCCCAAATTTCATTAAAAAATTCAGAGTGTATGCGCAAACGCGTGTGCGTTATACTCAAATAAATTTGGTAAAATGCTTTAAATTGATCTTGGAGAAACAAATAGGATTTTTAATAAAGACGCTCAACTTGATTAATAAAAATAACAAAAATGCGCCTTTAATTGGTTTTATTCAATTTCCTGATATGTCATTGGCAGAAATAAATTAGAGGCAGTAGTAAAAAGCGCAATTTAAACAGAACTAAAAATAGCTAAAACCCCTACCACAAATACTTTTATGGGCTATATAGGAACTAGAAGGTGCATTTTTTATCAGCATAGTCATTGATCTGGTTTATCATGTTTTTATTTGTGCTCGGTAAGCGGAGGTAAGAACAAAGCTGCGGAGTGACATGAAAAGCTTCATGCCATTCACTCCCAGGGATGACAAAGACTCCGTCATCTAGTTCATGTTTTCTTAAACAGTAAGCGTTAACTTCTCGGTTCAGTTCCTTAAAATGTTTTACCTGCAAAACAACAGAACAGCTGAGAAAGAGAGTGACAGACCAAGTAAGATTTTTACAGCAGCAATATGAATTTAAGCAACATTTTGATCTGCAAGCGGTACTTTGAACAATGAGAAGCAATTTGACCTGCCTATACTGAACTATCACTGTTATTACGACCTATTGCTGACATTATGACCTATTGCTGACATTATGACCTATTGCTGTCATTGAGACCCATTGTTGATGTCATGAACTATTATTGACATTATGACATATCGCTGACATTATGACCTATCGCAAATCTGAGTCATTTTCAGTACGGTGGGTATTTGCTTTTATCATTAAAAATTAGGTATTTAGTCTGTTTCCGGCATCGTTCATTGAGAGGCTATCGGTAACACTAGTAGTAGCAGTGAATTTCTCATTTCTCTATCTAAATTAATTCTGATAGCTTGCTATCATGGACTGCATAAATCATTACAATCAACTATCACATCTTAACGGACTAATATGCCTTAAATCGGAGGAAGCCGAGAATTGGAAGTCTTTGTGAGCTATGGAGTGCTATTTATATAGAGCCTGCGAGGTTCGTTGCCTATTAGGATCATCACAACTCGCATTGTTGACTCATCCAATCACGGAATGCTGAATAAAGCTTGCTAATGATCCAAAATATCAATCAAAGTGCTTCTCACGCTTCAAAGAATCACACACCATCTAAAGAAACCAAGGTGAGAACATATCAAACTCATTTACTCCATCTTTGAATAAATAATCAAATTTTAAATCAATCAAAAAGTAAATATATTATAAAGTTGAAAGTTCTTCATACTTTTATCAAATCATTTGCCTGCTACTACCATGTACATTATGTATGCCGTATACTCCTTACAATGTAAATTTCACATAGCGTATAGAATTTATGTAAGGTTTTGGCTTCGTACTATGTAAAAAACTCCATATAACATTAGTGTCAAATCGGGCCAGATCTCTAATTTGATTTTGATGTTAATCTATCTCGTCGCACTTGCAACGAGAAAAAGAAAAACGACATGCGTATAGCATTATATCTACTATCTATCTTTACTATATCCATTATATATATATATAAAATTGTTTCCTCACCCCGGTTAACCCGTATGGGTAGTAGTTTCTGCTCTAACTCAGGTTTCCTACCAGAGACCTGGGAGTTTGAGCACTCGCCTCAAGATCTTAGCTGTTCCCAATAGCGCACATTTCTGCAACTCACCTGAGTTGATTGCTACTGGTATTTGGGCAAGCCACATTTTATGCGCCGGTGTTATTGCGCCCAGTGCCCCAATGACTACTGGGATTACAGTTGTTCTCACATCCTAACATTTTTCAATCTCTTCACCAAGAGGGAGATATTTCTCTACCTTTTCTTTTTCTTTGCTGGCTATATTGTAGTCATTGGGTACTGCTATATCTATTATAATGGCCCTCTTGTTCTCCTTGTGCACCACCACTATATCTGGTTGATTTGCCAGGACATGCTTGTCCGTCTGCATGTAGAAGTGTCAGCGGATCTTAGCGCGGTCATTTTCATTGACCTTACCATGAGCTTCCCAACAGTAGTGTGGTTTATTAAGGCCATACTCACCACATAGACTTCTATACACAACACCTGCAACAAGATTATGCCGCTCAGTGTATGCGCTTCCTGCTAGCTGCTTGCATCCACTGATGATGTGTTGGATTGTCTCAGGTGCATCTTTGCACAGTCTGCATCTAGGATTGTCTCTAGTGTGATAGATTTTTGTTTGAAGTTGCCTTGTTGGGAGCACTTGCTCTTGGGCTGCCATGATTAGCGACTCCGTATTGGCCATTAGGTTTTCTTTGTTCAGCCACATATATGTCTGGTGAAGATCGCCAACCTTAGATATTTGTCGGTGGTAAGCACCATGAAAAGGTTTCGAGTGGCAGTTAATTTCCTCATCATCAGGGCGAAGGTCCATTGTAAGAGCAGCTGATTGAAATTCAGCTAGCAACTTATCTGAAGTGTCCATGGAGGCTGCATAGGCTTTGATGCTTTGCTTTTCTACTTTCACTGTCTGCTGCACACTTTTGAGTCCCCTACCGCCATATTTCCTATCAAGATACAATCTAGTAGTATCAGATTTTGGGTGGAGTGCTCCATGCATGGTCAGCAGTTTGCGAGTTGCTATATCTGTTTCTTTGATGGCTTCCTCAGTCCACTTTATTATGCCTGCTGGATATCTTATTACTGGCAGTGCGTAGGTATTTATTGCCATGACTTGGTTCTTGGCATTGAGCTGGCTCCGTAGGACCTGCCAAATGCGTTTCTTGTATTCAGTAATGGCTTTGTGACGTACCTCGGCTTCATGGTTGATGTTGCTTTCCATAATCCCCAAGTACTTGTACTCTTCTTCTATATCTTTGATGGTACCATTTGGCATTCTTAGGCCATCTGTGAGCATAGAATGGTCTTTTTTAAGAATTAGCCTTCCACATTTCTCAATACAGAAGGTCATTCTGATGTCCTTGCTGTATACTTGATTGAGGTGTATTGGCAGATCAATGTCCCTTTCTTTGTTAGCGTACGGCTTGATGTCATCCATGTAGAAGAGGAGGTTTATCTTGATGCCACTCTTAAACTGGTACTCATATTGAGTCTTCTCCAGCATATTGCTTAGAGGGTTTAGGCATATGCAGAAGAGCAGCGGTGATAAAGAGTCACCCTGATAGATGCCTCACTTAATTTTTACACTTGCCAGCTTTTTGTCATTAGCCTCAAGTTTCGTCTTTCGTTTGGTCATTGACATCTTGATGAATGCCACAAGAGTAGGGTGAACATTGTACATACTGAGGCACTCAAGTATCCAACTATGGGGAATTGAGTCATAGGCCTTTTTGTAGTCGATCCAAGCCATGGCAAGATTGGTATGCCTTCTCCTGCTGTCTTAACAGACCGTCCGATCCACCAGTAACTGATGTTTGGCTCCTCGGGTGTTGCGCCCAATTCCTTTCTGAGCACTGGTGATATAGTGACTCGTGTGCTCTTCCAGTTTGTCTGCAACTATTCCTGAGAGCAGTTTCCAGGTGGTGGGCAAGCACGTTATTAGTCGATAGTTCTTGGGAATCGGCCCCTGATTTGGATCTTTTATTAGAAGTACAGTTCGTCCTTTGGTCAGCCAATCCGGATGGTCGCCTTCTTCTATTAGGCATTCCATCTGCTTAGCCATTATAGTGTGAAGTGATGTCAATTTCTTCAACCAGAAGGCTTGAATCATGTCATGGCCAGGTGCTGCCTAGTCCTTAATACGCTGCACTCTGCACTTGATGTCCACTTCGCTGATGGTGAGCCCTTGCTGAGCCAAAGCGTGTTGGTGGCTCTCTTTGAGCCTCTTCAGCCAATTTGCGGTGGTGTTATGAGTAGTCTTTTTCTCCCAGGTGTCCTTCCAGAACTTTGAGGTGCTAGATCGGGGAGGATCTGACATTGGCCTCCGCAGTTCACCTTTGAACTGAGAATACACTTTAGATGGATTATTGATGAACAGTTTGTTCATTCTCTTGTTATCCCACTTTTTGGTGTACCGCTTCAGTCGTGCCGAGAGTGCTACTAACTGCTGTTTGGCATATTCTAAAGCTTCTATTGAGGCTTCCCTTTTTGGACGCTCCAAACTGTGGTTAGATCTTGTTATATCTGATATCAGCCATGTACAAATAGACGTAAAGAAAATTACAAGTTATATCATCATATGGCTCACTAGACAAACTCCTAGAGTTACGACACCCATAAATCTCATCCTTGAGATTAGTACCATCACATGACGACCCACCCATTCCACTGTCTGAACATTGAGAACATTACATTTGAAAATTCAAGACTATGGCAAAAAAGCCAGTAATTAAAATCCTAAAAACAGCATCACACCCCAAGTCAACGACAACACCCAGACAATAACAACTTTCGTCATGCGGTACGAAGATTCGCATCTGGTACCAATCTACACCAGACAGGGATTAAAGCTGGAAGATTAAATGTTATGAAACCCCACTGCTGTAAATTCAACAGGACATAGCCAGGAACCCCAGAAACTGCAAAACCCAAAATTGGAGATCTGAAACATATTGTTTCACTCTTTGACACCCAGGCTAACTCCTAATCGATATATAAGGACGTATATTCACCTTCATACTTCACTCTTCAATACAAGCTTCTTCACGGCGGTCAGACGTGTCAGCAGAAGAAATGGAAGAGTCAACTTTAGGAGAACAAAAGGGGTGACTATATTCTAAGTCTCTAGAAATTTACTTGTATACTTTTATAAGTTTAGTCTGGAGTGCAACTTATTATATATCTTTCTTGTTCTTAAATAAACATAAGGTATTGTGAAACCCTTCTTTGCATACATTAGGAATTTCCTTATCTCAGAGCATAGTCCTAGATTCTCACATCTAGGAGGGTCTTTTATAAGATCCTGAATACTTAATCAACGAAACATTGGTTAGCAGTCATTAATCAGGATTAGGCCTATCTGAGTTTATTATAATAATTTAGCAGTGCATCTGCTCGTGACAATAAACCTGAGCTCACTCCCTAACCGTTGTAAGATTGCTTGGTAGGATAATCCAATACTATCAATAATCATCACAACATTTCTGGTGGAGACGCGGGTTTTGAACAAATCTCACACAATTTTTTTAGCAAAGCGTTTACGGATCCTTGATAAATAGTTGAATCTGTGGAAAAGATTCTTTGTAAGACGGGGAAGGACACGTGTCATTATTATTACTATTGAAACTGATTGGTTATTGAAATTTATTCCTGCCCATTTCCCCCGCTATTAATTGAAACAGAAAATTTTGAATTTATTATTTGGCAGAAGATAGCTAGCTGGAGTAGTCAAGAGTGATCGACCTCTCTAGGTCGTACACCGCACATAAAGAAGTGCCACGGTAGCTTTTAT
>NC_088718.1:41350072-41510072 GCF_963576615.1 Watersipora subatra | reverse complement strand
TACGCGTGTACGCGTGTACGCGTGTACGCGTGTACGCGTGTACGCGTGTACGCGTGTACGCGTGTACGCGTGTACGCGTGTACGCGTGTACGCGTGTACGCGTGTACGCGTGTACGCGTGTACGCGTGTACGCGTGTACGCGTGTACGCGTGTACGCGTGTATGCGTGTACGCGTGTATGCGTGTATGTATGTATGCGTGTACGTATGTACGTATGTACGTATGTACGTATGTACGTATGTACGTATGTACGTATGTACGTATGTACGTATGTACGTATGTACGTATGTACGTATGTACGTATGTACGTATGTACGTATGTACGTATGTACGTATGTACGTATGTACGTATGTACGTATGTACGTATGTACGTATGTACGTATGTACGTATGTACGTATGTACGTATGTACGTATGTACGTATGTACGTATGTACGTATGTACGTATGTACGTATGTACGTATGTACGTATGTACGTATGTACGTATGTACGTATGTACGTATGTACGTATGTACGTATGTACGTATGTACGTATGTACGTATGTACGTATGTACGTATGTACGTATGTACGTATGTACGTATGTACGTATGTACGTATGTACGTATGTACGTATGTACGTATGTACGTATGTACGTATGTACGTATGTACGTATGTACGTATGTACGTATGTACGTATGTACGTATGTACGTATGTACGTATGTACGTACGTACGTATGTACGTACGTACGTATGTACGTACGTACGTATGTACGTACGTACGTATGTACGTACGTACGTATGTACGTACGTACGTATGTACGTACGTACGTATGTACGTACGTACGTACGTATGTACGTACGTACGTACGTATGTACGTACGTACGTATGTACGTACGTACGTATGTACGTATGTACGTATGTACGTATGTACTTATGTACGTATGTACGCATGTACGTATGTACGTATGTACGTATGTACGTATGTACGTATGTACGTATGTACGTATGTACGTATGTACGTATGTACGTACGTATGTACATACGTATGTACGTACGTATGTACGTACGTATGTACGTACGTATGTACGTATGTACGTATGTACGTATGTACGTATGTACGTATGTACGTATGTACGTACGTACGTATGTACGTACGTACGTACGTACGTACGTACGTACGTACGTACGTATGTATGTATGTATGTATGTACGTACGTACGTATGTATGTATGTACGTACGTACGTATGTACGTATGTACGTACGTACGTATGTACGTACGTACGTATGTACGTACGTACGTATGTACGTACGTACGTATGTACGTACGTACGTATGTACGTACGTACGTATGTACGTACGTACGTATGTACGTACGTACGTATGTACGTACGTATGTACGTACGTACGTATGTACATACGTACGTATGTACGTACGTACGTATGTACGTATGTACGTACGTATGTACGTATGTACGTATGTACGTATGTACGTATGTACGTATGTACGTATGTACGTATGTACGTATGTACGTATGTACGTATGTACGTATGTACGTATGTACGTATGTACGTATGTACGTATGTACGTATGTACTTATGTACGTATGTACGCATGTACGCATGTACGTATGTACGCATGTACGTATGTACGTATGTACGTATGTACGTACGTATGTACGTACGTATGTACGTACGTATGTACGTACGTATGTACGTACGTATGTACGTACGTATGTACGTACGTATGTACGTACGTATGTACGTACGTATGTACGTACGTATGTACGTACGTATGTACGTACGTATGTACGTACGTATGTACGTACGTATGTACGTACGTATGTACGTACGTATGTACGTACGTATGTACGTACGTATGTACGTACGTATGTACGTACGTATGTACGTACGTATGTACGTACGTATGTACGTACGTATGTACGTACGTATGTACGTACGTATGTACGTACGTATGTACGTACGTATGTACGTACGTATGTACGTACGTATGTACGTACGTATGTACGTACGTATGTACGTACGTACGTACGTACGTACGTACGTACGTACGTACGTACGTTCGTACGTACGTACGTATGTACGTATGTATGTATGTATGTATAGTAGAATGTAAAAGGCGATCAATTGGTGCAAGTGTTACAGCGTCGATCCACCGATCTGAATGCCACGAGTTGGAGTATCATTAAAAGTTATCGTTCTTCCTAACCTTGATCTCTAGGTATAGATGGACGATGAACAGGCTGTTTTTGTAGTAAAACGTTTTGCTGTTTTGCTATATTGTTGACGTATAAAATATTTGGTATTAGTTTTGCTTTGCAGAATAGACTGGGCTGTTGCAGGAAAATAAGCAAATGTTTGTAAATGAATGTCAAGGATGTGCGCTCTCCATCAATTTATTGTAAAATTATCGCAATCATGGTAGTCTATAAAACCAGTGAAATTGATTAGCAAAAGGTAGAAAAGTTGTTGATGCAAACCAATTTAAAAGACTTTAGAATAGATTAAGCAATTTATATCTATTTTACTGTTCGTATAGCGCAAAATCCCTATAAGGTAATTGTTCCTGGAACAGATTATTTACGTTGCATGAACGCCTACTGTTTATAAAACCAAAATTTTAAAGGAAGAAACCCTAACTCCTACGGCACAGCAGGACATTTTTACAGATTTTTTTCTGTTCCAGCTAGCTGAGCTGAAAAGCCAGATTGTTAAAGCACAACTGTTTTCTATTCAGTATATTGAGGTGGAACACAACTCTTGTGAAATGGGTGCTCTTCAAAAGAACCGAGCAATGAAGCATGGTATAGTGCGAAGGTGCTATTTATACCGGAAAGCATGAGAGAATCAACCGGCATCTTGATTATGCAACACAGAAAAAAGACTGCAGACCTGCAGACGTACAAAGACTGTTTGTTATATTCTATTTTAAGTTTAAATTTGTTAAGTTCAAAGTATCTGAAGTTTGTATCGATTTTCTAATTATTTTTTGTCTGTTTCCTTGTTTAGTAAAATTTTATTCTACATTTCTGGTAAAAACTTCATTATATTCTGCACGCTTACAACGCCCACCAACAAAGCTACTAGAACTTAAACTAACCGAAGACAAAGGAGAACGAATTAATCCCGTCAAAAAATACTTTTAAAGAGGCAGACTTCCAGTGCCCAACAGAACATGCTTGCTTTGAGTATCGGCATCATAATCTTGTGTACTTGCCTTGCAAGCTAATTGGTTAAAGTTTCATTCCCTCCAAATGCAACAATTATATACCCTGAGCCTTAAAACTGGTAGAGCCTTAGTATCGGCTCTCTTTTCAGCCTAGACTGGTCTGTCTTCGGCATGACAATCTTTGCACATAGAATCACAAAATAAAATTACAAGTTCGATAGTGTTGCTTACTGTTGTATTTATATATAAAGAACTTGTTGGGAATATTGTTGTTATTTATATCTAGATATTATTAAAGTTATGTATTGATCTATGTAACCACTTTGTAGCGACCTCTGAATGTTTATGGACAATGCAAACTAGTGAACTCGCGCCATGACATTACGCTCACTTGTTGGATAATACGCTGCCAGAGTTGCTAATATCTGTGACCATAGAACATTCTTTTCATAACCAAATAAACAAGAACCTATGTATTACATTACCTAAGTTCCAATCAGTTAGCACCACTAGTCACCTCATTAACTTTTGCAAGTTCAATCATAAAAAATCACAGGAGTAAGTAATTCCTAAAAAATGCTCACCTCTTCCCAGAAATGCTGTTCTCTGAGCTCTGGATAGTTCCACCATGTTTGGTTCATGCTGTCATAAAGAAGTTTATCTCCGAGGTTCACTTCTTTAGAAAGTATCCTGTCTATGGATTTTTTTGATAGCTCTTCTTTTGATTCTTCCCGGAACATGTAGGACTTGTAGAAGATGTCACGGTATGTCCAATGGAACTTTCTCTTCAGCAGAACTAGTGAAGCGTCAAACTGGTCATAGAGCATTATAACACCGGCTCTGGAAATGAAATAAAAAGACGACTTGTTCATGTGTCAGAAATGAGACTTTGTGCATAGTAAGAGAGGATATTTGGGGTTTTTACATAGTAAGAGTAGACAAATTTGGGAAAACTTGTTTAATGGTCAGTAGATACACATGCGAAGCAAGTACGATGATCTCTGTTTGCAAAGCTGGATGAGAACTATTTCTCAACAACAAACACTAGCAGATGTAAGATCATTAATACTATTTGTGCATTACTTACACTTATGTTTTTTTACACTTTTTCTGCTTATTATATGAGTGGTTTTTATTTTTTCTCATTATAACATTTTGTTGGAAAGCTTAAAGGTTGACTTGCAATAAAATTCACATTACAGTTATTTGGTATCAAAAGATTCACCATGTCTTACTCTGTTGTGTTGTAGGTGCCAAGTATATAGAAATGTGATTATAAGCTATTAAAAGCTCAAAAACAAACTGTTAATTGCAGCCACGCGAGATCGCCGTAGTTTGGATTCTCTTTCCAAAACGGCTCAAATGTGACGCAGTTGTCAAAGATGGCTTTTGTTTACATTTTCATGCAACCTTATTCGTCAAAATATTTTTACAAATATACTTCACGCATTCAATAAAACCATGTCTATTGTTCTTATGCGTCTATTTTATCGTCATTGTAATGCTGTCACTTTTAGCAGTGATATCTTATAACTTACCATAAAAATTCATTTAATTTTTTAACTTTACCTCAAAGGAGTACATATCATTGTCTGATAATCATGACGAGCCTGTTGATCACATGTGATAATCGAAAAGTGCTGCAAAAATTATTTGCAAAGTATGGAGTCACATGATCAGATTACGACTTGCCGATTATACCAGGCCGAAACAAAACTGTAAAGTAGCGAGCATCTATATTTGATACGGTGTCTTCAGTAAAACCCGAAGTGTTTGTCATAAACTAGTACTACGATAAGTTTTATATTGAGCTTTTTATTGGCCTTTCAATTCATGTGAGAACATATGTGACAAGACAATAACCAAATTTCATGGCTACATCATCAATATAAAAAAATTCCAACCTGCGGCGGCTTTTCGTTTTTGAGCTTTTAAGAGCTTGTAATCACATTTCCACATATCTGACACTTACAACACAATCGAGTAAAACAAGGTGAATCTGTTGATACCAAATAACTGTAATGTGAATTTTGTTGCAAGTCAACTTTTAAAAAGCATATTTCAGGTTGGCAGAGCGTCACTTGTTTTTATAAATAAGAAAAAAAGTGGCTAACAGTTAAATATAGTTACAGCCGGCTTCACATCTCCCAATTTAATACAGTTTTTAACAATCCTTTACTTTTGTTTTTAGCCACAAAAAGAATTTCAGTAAATAAAAACCTATTTTTTCCGCAATCTTTTGTAACTGTGCTGATTGTTCAAAAAATAAGCTACTTCAGGCTATTCAAATGCTGTCTGAACAAAACAACCACATACTTGGCGTGTTCCCAATCAACCTAAAAGCGTGCATCAAATGCAGCAGTGCTTAATGTCCTTGCCTTAAGGGTTAAGCTTTCTTGACAGAATCTATGAGCAGTTTTGTGAACTGGCCAAGAATTAACAAGTGACCAAAAGCTATTATTAAACATGCAACAAAATGAAAATTTGGTTAATTAACTGCTGCATTTACATGTACTAAGTACTAGTACTTGTACCTCGGCAGTATAGTGTGTTGTGAGAGTTCGTCTGGTGAACTGATAAACACAGAGACTAAGTATGTGCAAAATAATTCAGAAAAACTGGAAGTGACTAATTAGAGCAGGTTGTATAGTGTCAGACTGCTGAACCAATTGTCAAGATCTTGAGTCCGGTACAGAGCAGTCCTTTATCCTAACTTTTAACCCTGCTACAGACAAACGGACACAGTTCTCATTATGGAAAATATTGTTAAAATAGAACTGAAAAGATAACTCCAAGTTTATGGCACTCAGACATGTTTCTTCGTTGTGTCAAGTGTTTCGGAATGTTCAACTTTTCTATCATTCTATGTTTATTTTTAGAATATTGTCAGCACTTCAGCAGCTTATGTGTGATTGATAACGTTCGTTTTATTGTTGCAAAACTTGAAGTGATTTAGTAATAAAAGGATAAAAAATAGAATAAGTACTTAATAATGTAACTATTTCAAAATTCCAAACTTATTTCTTCACTGTTACATTAGCAAAAAAAGCAAAACGATTTATTTGGTACTTGCTGCTTTTCAATTAAAATTATTCCAATTTTATGAGTCCTTTTACTAATATTTAAACATTTTTCATGTCGATTAACACTAAAGAGTCATTGAGAAGCCCTTTTATTTTTTATGTTGTTTAAACCTTTCGGCAGGTCAATGTTTAAAGCTGTTTAAGGTAACCGCAGTGAACTTTCTAGTCAGCCTTTTTAAATCAGCAGAATCAGCATTTCATAATTAGTTACCCTTCCTGTCACTATCAATACAAGTTAGGGAAAGTTCACCACAACTTCTGGTTCACAGGCTAAACACATTAGACAACAGTGTTATGGCTACTCTGCAGTTTACTTCTGTCCTCTGTGTAATTATATTCTTTACTTTCAGTGTTTTAATTACAGGGTTATGTGCATTACTAAAAAATGGATTGCTTCATCATGATTAAAACGCTCGGAAGAAAAATATGTGTAAAACGAAGTCTTTAGTTGTTGCTGTTGCAATGCTTGATGTTTGCAATTGCGTTCATATTTCAGAGCTTTACTTTTCTCTTCTGTCAATCTCTTTGCGATAAGAGGTGTCACAATAGCACTTTCGATTCATCTCAGCGTTTTAATTACAATTAATTTTTATCAACTCTAACTTTGAAACATTCTTGCAATCCGATTTGCTCAAACATAAAAAACAATTGTAAAGGATAAAAATACTGACACTTTCTGACAAACTTTACTAAACTCTTGTTCAAGTTCATATTTAGTCGCGCATTGATGAGTACTCACTGATGCATAGCTGTGAAATGTACTGCAGTTGCAGTATATTTTATCTGAGAAGTTGCATTAACAGTGCAGTAGAAGTAGTGACATGTGTGAAGGCATAATTGCATTACAACGTACTTTTTAAGCGTAGGTGGTGAGTTAGAACAATTAAAAACAAATTTTTCAATTGAAATATCCTGTTTGTAGGCAGTTTTTCAGAGGGTGGAATGGATCAATTTGAATTTAGTTATGTTATATGGAAAAATATGATTGGAGATACAAGAGAACTGTCATATGAGCTGATTGATTGAGACATATCGATCCTGGAACACAATAAGCTTGTATGTTGAAGTATGACTGTACGATGTTAATGAAAACACAATGCAAAGACCTCCCTTTTATCAACCAGAATGTAATAATGTTTGACTCCCTAGTCCGAAATGATATGTGAGTACTTGCTACACCCTTCATTTTAGGTATAATACACATGGATGTAAAATGAAGGATGTAGCGGATATTGTAGCTATATTTTTCATAATAATACATGACTTATATATTTTACATAATTACATTTTTTTGATAAATTGATTAGATTTGATAAAAAATTATAAAAAACGAACACCTTCACCCACCGATAAATTTTGTTGCACTTACTGTTTAATAAGATTTGAAATAAACTTATTTGTAGCTGCAGTTCATACTTATACACGTTGCGAAAGAAAACCGTATAATTACGTTACAAGCAAAAGATTACATAGTGAGTTTTGTTCTGTCAAATGCTGCTCTTTGGTCTACTAATATGTAAGTAATTATTAAAAAACAAAATATATTGATTATATTTTTATAAGTACTTAGTTTGTTGACAGTCTTGTGTACCTTGAGAGATGGCCATGTGTAATAAGTATGAGTACAATTATTCATAGATGAAAAGGTAGAAAGGTAGTTGAGCAGGGTCGATGGTAGTTTGCTTGTCTTTGAATCTGAATATCTGGGTGTAATCTTTTTTCTTAAAAGAGGGATGAACACTGCTCTTATTATAGTAAATATTATAATTTTAAAATGCTGCCAGTTAACCTTAACTAATTGTGATACAGAGATCTCCAGTAAAGACTTTTATATATTTTAGGTTAACTTACTGTTTAATAAGAGATGCAATAAAGCTATTCATAGATGTGATATTATTCCTGTCAGCATAGTTGAAGCCGTACCACTGTAACTGACCAAGATGAAACCATGCATTAGGCTGTCCTGTGAACGGGCGGGTCACAAAGAGCAAACTATCATTAGTAGCTACCTCCTCAGGTTTCTGAAAGAAAATGTTTCAGTCTTTGGTGGTAATTGAAAATTATACAGTGTAGCCAACATACAATGTAAAAGCACAAGGTGCATTTCAATCAAAGCTAACTCTCAAAATCTAACCCAAGGCAATACAAAATGATCTATGACCTCTATTTACTGTGTTGCCATCATGTGCATGATGAGGATTTGGAATTGTGTGCACGTTGAGTCGTCCTGCGATAAGTGTTTGAATGAGCATCACGTGCTATAGATTAATGATGCGGATTAACGTAGGCGCTTTGTTAAAAATGTAAGAAAGCGACAAAACTGTGTCCCTAGTTATTGACCCATAAGTCAATAGTTAGTGACACAGTTTTTGTCACACTAGTAGCATTCAGAACTGCTCGAATAAAAATAAAAATGAGTGAAGTACAAAGATTTTTGTAATGGAATAGTCTGACGGCATTTCTTGCACATCATTCGCAAGCATGATACATTCAATAAAGATTTTTAATCGTATACGTAAATTATAGTGAATTTATTTAGAAAACTAAAGCTTTAAAATTGGCCAATTTAGCTTGAAATTGTTTGAAGTGAACCTGATTTAACATATTAAATAAGCTGTTTTGAGTCTGCTCTAATAGCCTTTCTTCTCACGAGAATTTGTTAACATTGCGGAACATTACGGAGCATCACGGAACATCGTGGAATATCGCAGAATAACACAGACTATCATGGAACATTACTAGTATGATATTAAAGATTGTTCGTAGTCGTATTGCAAGTAGTAGAGTGTCAACCTTTGAAGCTGAATTTCATGAGTTCGAAACCTGAACATAGCAATATTTTATAAAGCACTTCAATTACCGCCTGTATAAGTTATTCAGTGCAATGGTTTCAAGCAAGCTACGAGATCAAAGATTCGTGATATAGTAGATAAATGCGTGTGATTAGAGAAAAGGTACTGAAGGGTGAGTTTTCATTATCTTAGTTACGGAGATTTGCAGCTTGGAAAATTATTTTTCTGTAAGGATGGAGCCTTTCTGTATTAATACACCAGTCGCTACTTTGACATACCTTCTAAGGTTGTGTGCAACGAAAACTCTGAGTTTTACCTGTAAACCACAAAATAGGTGGTAAAGGCATTAATAAGGTAAATGGCGACCACGTTGTTTTTATATTCTAAATCATTTTTGAATAAAAGTTTTTACTTTTTACGCAAAGCAACTTTGTATTTTAACAATATTATTGTTAAAATACAAGATTTTTGTGTGATCATCTTAGAGAAAAGTCTAAATGACTTTCAATTGACAAAGTAATGTAGTAAGACAACGGACAAACTGTTTCATCTATAGTTGGCTAGCTCATAACATTATTAAGCACACAGCTAAAATAACCTGTGTAGCTCATTGGCCTCTACAAATTCTAGCCTAAATAGATGGCAATTGTTTAACATTTCTTTCAAAAGAAGATTAGTCCACATTACCATAAAAATGACTGCGACAACTTAAAACGCGTTCCAAATTTTCAAACAGCTATTTAAATTTTTTAAGCCATAATCGTTGGCTCCATCTAGAGCAGATTGAAGTTTTTTGCCTTTGACTTTTTATTCTTGTGACAATGCAATACTAATTTTATGTAAATTTAATTAAAATTGGGGTGTTTGTATTAGAAACAGGCATTATTAAATGACTAATAATAATAACAATGCTGTCTAGCAAAAACCAGAGTTTCAAGGTTTTGAAGATAGCTATTGTGGAAGTCATTCTTCTTTAAACTAAAACTGCAAGTGTATGTGATCCAACTCTCAACTGATTGTTGCTCTAAACAAAAGTATCAGAGTTATAACAATATAAACAATATTTGAGTCATTTAAAGCTATCAATTTGCAGTGGCAGTCACGTTTTTGTAGTTATTTAATATTAAAGTTTTATAATAATCAACTGTTTTGCTTTTTTAGGTTTCAATTAAAACTAGTAAACTGGCAGTCTAGTGCACTGCAAATGATTTTCATGTGTAATATGATATGTGCTCAATTATTCTGCAATTGCAGCAAGGTGGCCTGGTGACATAGTTGGTAGTCTGCTTGACTGGTACACTGAGCATGTATGTTCAATTCCTGTGTGAAGCGCTTTTCCTAATGCTCTGAGGACGGATGGACAGACACGGCTCTTATTATAGTAAAGAATATGCTACATTAAATTAACTGAGTTGAAACTTGAGGTTTTAAATTAGAACCTGATACTGTCTGTCACAATCTACATTTTTAAAAGCTGACATTCTCACTTGTCACGGAATCAATTCTACGATCAGGCTTTGACTGAATATGTACTACAGGAAAGCTATTTTGGCGGCTATTTTGCAGTTGTAGTTTTGTGTGTTTGTAAAAATCAAAGAGTACTACAAACTCTGATAATTAAATCTTGAAAGCGGAGTCTTACTGTCATTTGGGTTGCTAACAAAGAAAATCCTCAAAAGTAAAACATTTCGATTAAAACATCGTAGCTTTGTCAATAATATAGACAACCTTAAAAAAGATACAGCAGTCTTTACGGAAGAAAAAGCTAGTTTTACCAAAAGGATAACTAGTTTTACAGAAAGACCGAAAGCCTTACCAGAGGTCCACGCTTGGTGGAATGAAATTGTTTCCTCATCACGCTGGGACTAGGATTTTTGAAAAATCTGACAGCTGACTTAAACCAGGAAATAGGTTCCCTGACAAGTGCGATGTGTTTGTAACCAGGCTTCATAAACTTTTGCAAAAAGTTCTTGTTGTAAAGAGCATGGTTTACCAGCGCGTCTGCTTTTTCTTCTTTCCTTGGTCCAATTGTCCAACCTAAGATAAATATAGCTGTTTTTACAAAAGGTGCAAATGATGCTCTCAAATAAGTACTAAACATTTCACTGACTTCAAAAAATGTTCTCATTCAATTTTGTTTGCAGCTCTTAGCCTAAATTTCAACAAAATTCATTAACTTTTACTTGCATTTAAAAATGAACTGGCACAAAGTTTTAGTGTATTTTATCAGAAAGTATCAGGCTTTTTCTATATTTTGCAATTGTTTGTGATGTTTGAGGTGATTTGACTGCCAGGATGTTTTAAGATTAAAATCAACAAAGATTCATCATGGTTAAAACACTCAGATCAAGCGAAAGTGTGATTATGATGTCTATATTTGCAAAGAGACTGACATAATAGAGACTTTTAATGCTGCACCTTGAATCCAATAGTCGAAATCAGCTATAGCTATGATAGCAACTAGTGACATCATTTTGTACATATTTTTTCTGAGTGTTTAAATCACAATCAAGTTTTAATTGCTGTCAATTTTAATTTTGAAATATCCTGGCAGTCAGATTATTTCAAACATCAAAAACAATTGCAACTAGTAGCAAGATAAAAATGCATTCTGATAAAATATGCTATAACTTTGTATAATTTCTTCTTTAAATAGATTTAAAATCTATCTAGCAGTTTAAAAAAATAGCCTCAGTTATTCATGAGTTGTACTCATTTTAATGAAGTGACATGTTGTGTAATGAAAACGTTATTACAGCGAAGATGAAAACATAAAATATCTACAACATGCCTAACTACCCTGAAACAGCATTGTTTTAAAAATATATGACTATTGCTTAGCAATTACTATTTCTGCTGCGTTTTTTGCTTTTGACAGATTAAAATGCTTAAAGTAAACTTGAGTTCAAGTGAATGCCTCTTCCATACTATTGGTAATTGTGTGCTCATTGAGATTTATTCCTTTTAGTCTTAGCACTCATCTATACTCTATCAATAATCACATGAATGAATGAATGAATGAATGAATGAATGAATGAATGAATGAATGAATAAATGAATGGAGGAATGAATGAATGAAAGAAGTTTTTCTTATGAACTTATTTTTTGGTATTAAAGTTTTGTGGAATTAAAGTTTACATTTTTCCTGTGTAGATTAGAAGTTGGTGCCTACTGCCACCCAATCCACTGCATGAGACAGATTTGTTCTACATGTATATACCCAGCTACAAAACTTAACAAAACAGAGGCTTCCTTGAAACATCAACACAAAAATCAGTGAGTCACGTGCACTCCTAGACAGACAGTATTTTGTATTGTTTTTAGTATATAGAAGTAAAATTGTATAACAATTATATGTCTGCCCGTTTGAATAACAAACTCATAAAAATCAATGAAATTGCCGATTAAAAATGCTTGGATTATGCTATCGGAAAACTCATTTTGAAAAGTTTTCTATCTATAAGAGAGGATAACTCCGCTCGTGCATCATGAGCATTGCATTTGGTGTGTGTAAGTAGATCCAAAAAAAATACAGCAAACCACAAAACTAGTCAAATTAATGGCAAGTTGAAAACTTAAAGTAAAAATATATTTCGAAATACACAATAATACAACAAGCGTTGTAGTAAAGATTTTGTGATTTTTAGTTGGTCTACATGGTAGCAGATTTTCTATTGAGGAGTCATTGCATCACTTAACATTACGTCAGCAAATAAAAATCTACCAAATATCTGGAAATATAAACTATACTTTTTATACTTTCAATTGGTCACAAATTAGCAGCTCTTTTTAAACATACCTTGGAGGGTACACATTTCCTAAGGCGGTAAATTAAGAGGAATCTTTTTGATCTACTTGATGTAGATTTTAATATTATTTTGATGAAATAAACTGAGCAGAACTGAAACATTGAACTGGTATTTGAGAGGTTAGAAGTTTTGTTTATTATTGATATTTTTGTTTGTCTCTCATGCTACCTGAACATTACTTTGATGTCTGTTGCCACAACTATGTTTATTGCCATGTAACTGTGGAATATTTGTATTGTAACTTTAGTCTTGAAGCTTCTGGTGTGGCGTTGTTTAAAAAATATATCCCTAAATCTTTACTATAGCAAAAGCCACATCCGCCTGTTCATTTGTTTGTGGCGTTGGTTAGAGGTTGGGAAAAAGATCCATCGAACCGGATTCAAACTTCTGACACTCGGCATTATAACTCATCATTCTAACACCTGGGCTACCTCATCTTCCTTCTAAAGGACATCAAAATAGTTACACACACTTTTAATCTCTTCGCTTTATGGAGACACTTGACAATCTCTCACAGCACACATTATTATTAGGGTACTAGTCATGAATTATTCAGAGAAGATTAATGCTGTCCATTGTGACCTAGTTTGCGAAAGGCCTATGCTTTTTTTCCCACTAGGGTTCAATGTAAACTAAGCTAGGGTTACGCTCATTTGTATAGTAAGTCACAAGTGTACATAGGACACTTACTGTTCTTGATGGGCCATTTGATATGGTAACTTTTGCAAGAGGTTAGAACATTCAACTTGTTGTTCATTATAAACCGAGCGAGGATGCCACGCAATGTAGAAGAACCTGTTTTTTCTACTTTAGTCATCACAAACCTCTGAACTGGTTTGTTCTCTTTTACCTGCTCCACAAGAACAACTGCAATGTAAATATATTAATCAAAGTCAATATGCCCGAGTTAAGCTGCATTGGAATTTCCTACACAGAGAATAAAGATGCACAAAATAGTAAAACAATACAGGCATATGAGATAGACTACCCATTGGCATCAAGGCATTTTATTTTGCAAACATTTTATCCTCAGAGACGACCAATAAAATTAATGTTCATCAAGTTTTAATTTAGAATGTTTCAGTTGTTAGCTACACCACTCAACTGACAAAAACAATCCCAATGTGCTGTTAATCATTCTGTGTTGCAAGTTGCTTTAAATAAATAAAAATGAATGGCCTGAAATTTGACACTATTTTTACGATTCCAGCACAGCAGTTAGATGTTTGAAAACGATGTGCATTTGGATTATGCAATGGAAACACACATCACTACTTTCACTATGTTTTATGACTTGCATGAAGCGCATCATGTGGATTTGAAAATGTGCGCAACTTGCGTTAGCATGCAAATTAAGGGCTTTTACGGACATTCGCATGATGTGGATTGACACTGGTGCCTCGTTAAAAAAGGTAAGGAATTGTATGGTATAAGGTAATAATTAGTGACGCAGTTAGCAACACACATCTTAGTGACACGCATCTTAGCAACGCAAACACGTGAAACTCGATTGAAAAAGGATGAAGGAAGTATTGAAAATGTTTAAGATTGAATAGCTGGCACAGAATTTTAATGTGCATCATTCGCGAGTGTTTTTTCCATTATTCGCAAGCATGATAGATTCGATAAAGTTTTGCAAATTGCAAAACTTGCTTAAATTGCGGATTCACGCCATTTCCATCATGCAGTTAACTTGCGAATTGGCTCAAATTTGCGTGTCATGAATACATAGTGATAGAGAGCAACCATCAGAAAGGCTGTTGAAATGACTCGTGTGAGACAGTTTAGTTTCTGATTGCCATTCAGCTAAATATTTATTACTATATGTATAATTATTGTTCATTATTTATGCTCCAGTTTGTGTGCAACTAGTTAGTCACTGATCATACTTTCACTAGAGGCTTATTAATAATGAATATAGACAACTTTCAAAGTGAATACGCCAGAATATCATTTTCGATTTGAATGGATACCAAAAACGCTACCAAGCACCATCAGAAGTGAGGAGTGAAAAGTTGCCAGCTCACCGTTAGGTAGAGTCAGACTACATAGACCAGACGAATACGCAAAACTACAAATGAAGCATTACATCTACAGGTCTATAACACTTTTTATACCCTGAGATGTTATTGAAAGCAGAGTTTGATAGCTCTAAGAACCAGTAAAAATTACAACGCTACCAAAGCTACTAAAGGTTTTTTTATACCAGGATGATATATTGGAGTTGCTTCCACATCGACAAAGCCGGTTTGGTATAAAAGCAAAAAGGATTGTTAAAAGGGCTTTGTTTCAATTGCCAACAGAAGATCAGTGAGCTGTTGCATACTATGTTGGTCAAACTTTAACAGCCACAATTGATGTACATGTAGTACAACATGTATTTGAGCAATGATATTTTGCATATATAGCTTGGGAAATAAAATGGTTGTATATTATGTTCTCCCATAAGACCAGTTAAAAATAGCCTTAATAGCATTAGCTGAGTTTGCAACAAGCCGATTTAAAATTTATAGCAATAAGTAATTACTAATAACTATAATTATTTTGCATACATATACACGGCATGTAGCAATGCAGTGACTCTCTTTGTGGTTTAAGCTGACAAGCGATCATCAAGGAATAGATACCAATAATGTATTTTATTGGTGAAAACGGTGAATTATTATGTAGTCAGACTTTAATCCGGTTTAGCATATTCTTTTCAAAAACTTGTTTTAAACCGTAAACAGACTGAAAACTTTTCAAACCGAATCTCACTTATCAGAAACAATTCTGACAACTCTGACTCTGGTGCAACCGTACCTTTAGTTTGGAGGAAAACCAAGCCATACTGAAAAGAATAACCATAGCTGTGAATTTGGTAAACTGTTAATTCCTAGATCGCTGCTTGTCTTAGCTGTTCAGGCAAAACTCTTTTAGTTCTAGTTATCGTTTTAAACACTAATGAATTGCTTTGTCACAAAAAGGTATTCCGACTAACAACAAATTTACATCATATTATGGCATATCCTACTCCAACAAATTATCTTTTCAAATCTCTGCATTTCATTTTCACTTTACTTATGCTAAATGCTTATTTTACGTCAATTCAAGATTTAAAAATCTTTCAAGGTTTTAGTTTTCATTTTTACAGGACAGTTACAGGTTATCAACTCATTTCAACTGAACTGCTGTATGTCAAACCGCCTATTTGATTTTAGTTGCTAACTGTTACTTCGTTTTTCTTTTTTGTTTTATGGTTGTTGTTTAGCATTATTTGGAAAAAAATTTGTTTGAAATGACATTATTGCCAGTAAAGTATTATATATGTAAGCGCAACAACAATATTGATGAGAAAGACCTCCGAACCAACCTGCATGGTGTGAATTTTCCCTCTCATCTTCACAATTATCAGAGACCAAATACCTCTGGTCAGTCACTCCATGGTTCCTAAATATAATTATACCTATATAAAAAATTGTTTCCTCACCTCTGTTAGCTTAACTAGATAGTAATGTGTACTCAAGCTCAAGTCTTCTACCAGAGACCTGGAAGATTGGGCTATTGATTCAAGATCTTAACCATTCCCAAGAGGCGCTTTTCTGCGACTGACTGTATTCACTTTTGCCGGTATTGGAACAAGCCATATTTGATATCAGGTGTTATTATTGCACCATATGCTTCAATGACTACCGAAATCACAATTTTTCATAAATATCTATATATATATATATACATATTTGATATATAAGACAAATGGTGCAGTTGGTAAGGTGTTTGGACAGTGATCATTAGGTCCTCGGTGCAAATCCAAGCAGCCACACCCTTCTTGTGGTCCTTAGACAAGACCCTTGCTTATATAATGTCTACAACTTTGATGATAAGTGCAATAACCAAAGCCGGGCCGGACATTGCCCAGTCAAATGAGGTCTGCGCTGCCTGTAGCTGAACCAGGACAAAGCAATAAAAAATGAACAACTGGTTCAAAATGGATAAAATGGCCTCAGACTGATAAACGGATCTCATGCGGTGCTAATTTATGAGTGAACCTCAAAAGTGGGGCTAAATGAGACGGATGCATCAATTGTGGATAAAAATGCGCCCTGAATTGACACTATTTGCTAAACAACTTGTAGCTCAGAAAAGTAACATAATCAAGTGATGCCTCATATCGGGACTTGAAGTAGATGAAATTAGGCAACAGTTCACCCTAGTAATCTCGACCAATGAGGAAAGCATGTCAACACACACAGTCACCCATACACAATCTTGTGTTGACTCACAGGTTGAAAAAGACATGCACTTTGACCTTGACCCAAGGGTGAAAGAGCTTGCGGAAAAGATCATCCGGAAACAGGTCGGTGAAAAAATTAAAGTTTAGTTTAAAAATACATATTACAACTTAGCTTTAAGTATGTGTTTAGTAAGCAAAACTCATTTTTAAGTTAAAATAAACGTTTATGTTTTAAATCTGTCTTGAAAGTAAGCACTCCCGGCATACGTACTGCATGTAGCACAATGTAATGTTAGAGTTTATAGCATGCCATAGCTAATAAATACCATAAAGTTACTGTATAGTAAATTTTAAACACACATTAATCACTAATTGTCGTTATTAATTCAACAAATTCATGCTTTTTATTTTTTTTTCTTAGTTTGTATTATTTGTATCATTGCCGAATCATTTTTAATTGTAGTCGTAGCAAAACACACTTCATTTAGCCATTACTTGCTAATTATTTCACATTTACATTTAAACATCTTTACAGTTTTCTTATTTTGTCTCTTAATTGTGTGAATTGCACAAAATACTTTTATTGTGATATGAAGTTTGAAAGTTAGATTGGTAGTTCTTATATGCTGCATAAATTTTAATTTTTTCTACAAAGACTTTTTTAGCACCCCGGCTATGCCTGGCATTCACCTAGTGCATGTATAAGTCTTAGTGTTTGTCTGTCTATTGTCTGTCATTTGTGTGTCCGGTTATAGCGATAAAGTTTTGAGAATGAAATATTCGGTCCATCCTAGATTTGGACTCGGAACCTTTAGGTCTGCAGACAAGGGAACTGACCCACTAGGACAGGCGGCTACATTGGTATACAAAAAATAATTGTGGTCTTACTCATTACATCGGTTGAAATACTCACGCCTAAAGTGCTTGAAAGAAGACAGTGGGTTATTACTAGCACACTTGAAAATCCTGATTGCGTGAGAGATCATTTGGCGTAATGATTATTAAGCTGGTTTCTGATACAACTATTTTATTAGAGTCATGTTTTTTACTAGCTTAAGTTACTAGTTAATATTATTTAACATCATATTTATATGTAAACCCTGTGTATATTGTTTTTTACACACAGCTCAAATAATTTAATTGAGCACTTTTATCAAAAGATACAGGTACATTGCATTATATAACGTATATAATACAATACCATGCTCTCACCGTAGAATATATGCAGATGAATATTTAATGGATTGCACTACCGAATCAGTGAAAGCTCAGCAGATGTAAAAATTTAAATTTTAACTCACCTCATCAGAACACAAGTCAGCACAATGCATCCAAAAGTAACAACTAAGACAGAAATAGCTTTACGGTTTATCGACATTTGGCTAGCTTCTGTCAGCTCTAGAAGTAACTACAACAACCACATGCATAAATGTTAACTTTTGCACCCCTAACCAATTGGTACTCGACTTTTAAAAATGTGAGTAGAAAAGTGAAAATTAATGTGTGACTAATCTAGGGTCAGAGACATAATGGCAGTGATGTGACGCACTATGTACATACAGTATATGTATGTATGTATATATATATATATATATGCATATATGTATATATATGTATATATATATATATATATATATATATGTATATGCATAGAGATATATATATATTTCTCAAAGTCTGTTTGCAGTATGTCCAGCTATAGCTAATAAAATCTTGATTTTAAAAATTCCGCGTTTTGATGGACTTGAACTCACGAAGACTGCTATCACAGTTGCACTATTCAATGCCCTAACCACGAGACCACAAAAGCTCTTGCGATACATGGTCCATACTACATAACATATATATCCTTTTGCCGTTTTCACACAAAAAGTGACGATTAAATTTAAGCTCTACAAACTCTATTAGCTCTATGAAATGTGATACTATTTCGTCCTCGCCGTATTAAGGCTAATTTGTTTTCGACAAAACCATATCAACAATAGAATATTTCGAAATTTATATTTTGCTGTCGTTGTACTGATTAAAACAAAATAATGATTTTTGTTGGGTTTTCTCAGTTTTATATTAATTGTATCGTTTCAAAATCATCTGTTTCGTAGTTTACATACTTGCTATTTATTACACATCTGCATTTCTTTGCTCTCCCATTTTATTTCAGCTGGTCCAAAAACGTTTTTCCAGCCACACTACGTTTCCTTAATTCTGATAATAGCGCATTAATCTTCATGTATTTTTACGCTAAATAACATTTTAATTGAAACTTTATAAATTATATTGCAACACAATGGTTATTCTTCTTTGCTGTATTAGGGCTAATTTGTTTTTAGTAAAACGATATCAAGATTAACTTGTCTCGAAATTAAAATTTTGCATTTGTTGTACTGATTACAACGCCATATGGATTTTTATTGGATTTTCTCAGGGTGTGTATTTGTATCATTACCAAATTAGATGTTTGGTAGTTTACATACTTGCTATTTATTTCACATTTACATTTCGTTGCTTTTCAAATATATTTCAGCTGCTCTGAAGACTTTTTCCCAGCCACACTGCATTTCCTTAATTCTGATGATAGCACATTAATTTATAGGTATTTCTTGATGCTCACATTGCAATCTACAATCATTAAATACAAACTATATCTCTTTTTATTTAGTCACGTATTTATGTTATTTCTTGAAATAAAAATACCTTATTCAATTAGTTACTTTTAAAACATCTTTGTATAAACGTTTATGATTTTTAGTTTAACGTTTGTTTTAATATCGATATAGTGTATTAACCAGCGCAATGTCCTCTTTTCAGCAGACAAAATTGAGTTTGTTAACCACATGTTTTACGAAAGTTCATTACAGTGCTCACTTTGTGTATTAGCTTACACATCACTCCTTCCACATCTAATAAATTAGTTATTCGTGATTATTTTCACATATTATAACAAACGTCCAAAACTTATATATCTGTCGTATGTCTGTCATTCCAGCCATAGCTATTATTAGAATAGCGTTAGCTAGACAATAATGCCGATGTAACGTCATGCCTACCACCATTATAAGCCTATTAACTAGCTTACTGGAATTGCTAGCTTAGACTTGCTGAGCTTACTAGCTTACTAGCTTACTTAATTTATAAGCTGACTTTTAACACTCGGACAACGCCGGGAGGCACAGCCAGTATATATATATATATATATATATATATATATATATATATATATATATATATATATATATATATATATATATATATATGTATATATTTATATATAGATATAAAATTGTTTTCTCACCCGGTTAACTCATATGGGTGGTAATTTCTGCTCTAACTCGGGTCTCCTATCAGAGACCTGAGAGTATGAGCACTCGCCTCAAGATCTTAGCTGTTCCCAATAGCGCACATTTCTGCAACTCACCTGAGTTGATTGCTGTCGGTATTTGGGTAAGCGACATTTTATGCTCCAGTGTTATTGGGCCCAGTGCCCCAATGACTACTGGGATTACAGTTGTGCTTACATTCCAGCATTTTTCAATTTCTTCTCCAAGAGGGAGATATTTCTCTACCTTTTCTTTTTCTTTGCTGGCTATATTGTAGTCATTGGGTACTGCTATATCTATTATAGTAGCCCTTTTGTTCTCCTTGTCCATCACCACAATATCTGGTTGGTTTGCTAAGACATGCTTGTCAGTCCGGATGTAGAAGTCCCAGAGGATCTTAGCGCGGTCATTTTCATTGACCTTACCATGAGCTTCCCACCAATGTTGAGGTATATTACGACCATACTCATCACATAGACTTCTATACACAACACCTGCAACGTGATTATGCCGCTCAGTGTATGCGCTTCCTGCTAGCTGCTTGCATCCACTGATGATGTGTTGGATTGTCTCAGGTGCATCTTTGCACAGTCTGCATCTAGGATCGTCTCTAGTGTGATAGATTTTTGATAGGGGTTGCCTTGTTTGGAGCACTTGCTCCTGGGCTGCCATGAGTAGCGACTTTGTATTGGCCATTAAGTTTCTTTTGTTCAGCCACATATATATCTGGTAAAGATCTCCAACCTTAGATATTTGTCGGAGGTAAGCACCATTAAGAGGTTTCATGTGCCAGTCAATTTCTTCATCATCAGGGGGAAGCTCCATTGTCAGAGCAGCCAATTGAATTTCAGTCAGCACCTTATCTGAAGTGGCCATGGAGGCTGCATAGGCATTGATGCTTTGATCTTTTTCTTTAACTCTCTGCTGTACACTTTTGAGTCTCCTACCACCATATTTCTTATTGAGATACAATCTAGTAGTATCAGATTTTGGGTGAAGTGTTCCGTGCAGGGTCAGCAGTTTACGACTTGCTACACCTGTTTCCTTAATGGCTTCCTCAGTCCACTTTATTATGCCTGCTGGATATCTTATTACTGGCAGTGCGTAGGTATTTATTGCCATGACTTGATTTCTGGTATTGAGCTATCTCTGTAGGACCTCCGAGGGCGTTTCTTGTATTCGGTAATGGCTTTGTGACGTACCTCGGCTTCGTGGTTGATGTTGCTTTGCTTAATCCTCAAGTACTTGTACCCTTCTTTTATATCTTTGATGGTACCATTGGCATTCTTGGGCCATCTGTGAGCATAGAATGGTCTTTCTTAAAAGTTAGCCTTCCACATTTCTCAATACCGAAGGTCATTCCAATGTGCTTGCTGTATACCTGAGTGAGGTGTATTAGCGAATCAATGTCCCTTTCTTTGTTAGTGTACAACTTGATTTCATTCATGTAGAAGAGGTGGTTTATCTTGCTACCATTCTTACCATTCTTGTACATCAAGGAAACAGATATAGCAACTCATAAACTGCTGACCAGGCATGGAGCACTCCGCCCAAAATCTGATACTACTAAATTGCATCTTGATAGGAAAGATGGCGGTAAGAGACTCAAAAGTGTACAGCAGACAGTGAAAGAGGAGGAGCAAAGCATCAAAGCATATGCAGCCTTCATGGCCACTTCAGATAGGTTGCTAGCTGAATTTCAATCAGCTGCCCTTACAATGGACCTACGCCCTGATGATGAGGAAATTGACTGGCACACGAAACCTCTTCATGGTGCTTACCACTGACAAATATCTATGGTTGGCGATCTTCACCAGACATATATGTGGCTGAACAAAGGAAGCCTAACGGCCAATACAGAGTCGCTAATCATGGCAGCCCAGGAGCAAGTGCTCCCAACAAGGCAACTCCAAACAAAAATCTATCACACTAGAGACGATCCTAGATGCAGGCTGTGCAAAGATGCACCTGAGACCATCCAACACATCATCAGTGGATGCAAGCAGCTAGCAGGAAACGCATACACTGAGCGGCATAATCATGTCACTGGTGTTGTGTATAATAGTCTATGTGATCAGTATGGCCTTAATAAACCACAACAATGGTGGGAAGCTCATGGTAAGGTCAGTGAAAATGACCGCACTAAGATCCTCTGGGACTTCTACATCCAGACTGACAAGCATGTCTTAGCAAACCAACCAGATATAGTGGGGGTGGACAAAGAAAACAAGAGGGCCACTATAATAGATATAGCAGTACCCAATGACTACAATATAACCAGCAAAGAAAAAGAAAAGGTAGAGAAATATCTCCCTCTTAGAGAAGAGATTGAAAAATGCTGTAATGTAAGAACAACTGTAATTCTGGTAGTCATTGGGGCACTGGGCGCAATAATTCCGGCGCATAAAATCTGGCTTGCCTAAATACTAACAGCAATCAACTCAGGTGAGTTGCAGAAAATTGCGCTATCGGGAACAGCTGAGATCTTGAGGCGTGTGCTCAAACTCCCAGGTCTCCGATAAGAGACCCAAGTTAGAGCAGAAATTACCACCCATACGGGGTATCCGGGGTGAGGAAACAATTTTATTTATATACTCATGCTACAGACAGTACTGTTACGGCTATTGAAGCCTCATCAGTGCAGCTCAGAGCTTAGGCAAGGGACACAAATCCCATTACCCATCAGAGTTGACTTCCTGCCACGAAACAACTAAGTTGCCTCGCAGACTTTAAGAAAGTCAATGTGCTTGCACCAGAGTGCTCAAATCACAAAATTGATGAGCTTTGCACAAAGGCTAATAGTACCGCACCGCTCACAGAGCGCTCAAACAAACCGAAGTAAGGGAGCGTATATACATGTATATATATATATATATATATATTTATATTTATATTTATATATATATATATAGTAGCTCATCACTTTTGTGATTAGAGCACTCTGGTGTCAGCACATTGACTTTCTTAGAGTCTGGGAGGCAACTTAGTTGTTCCATGGCAGGAAGTCAACTCTCATTGGTAATGGGATTTGTGTCCCTTGCCTGAGCTCTGACCTGCACTGATGAAGCTTCGATAGCCAAAACATTACTGTCTGTAGCATGAGTATATGCTCCCTCACTTTGGTTTGGTTGAGCACTGTGTGAGAGGTGCGGCACTATTAGTATTTGTGCAAAGCTCATCACTGCAGAGGCATCATGCAGAAGAGCAGCAGTGATAAGGAGTCACCTTGATAGATGCCTCACTTAATTTTTACACTCACCAGCTTTTTGCCATTAGCCTCCAGTTCCGTCTTCCATTTGGTCATTGACATCTTGATGAATGCCACAAGAGCAAGGTGAACAGTGTACATACTGAGGCACTCAAGTATCCAACTATGGGGAATTGAGTCATAGGCCTTTTGGTAGTCAATCCAAGCCATGGCAAGATCGGTATGCCTTCTCCTGCTGTCTTGACAGACCGTCCGATCCACCAGTAACTGATGTTTGGCTCTTCGAGTTTTGTGCCCAATTCCTTTCTGAGCACTGGTCATATAGTGACCCATGTGCTCTTCTAGTTTGTCTGCAACTATTCCTAAGAGCAGTTTATAAGTGGTGGACAAGCACGTTATTGGTCGATAGTTTTTGGGAATCGGCCCCTGGTTTGGATCTTTTATCAGAAGTACAGTTCGTCCCTTGGTCAGCCATTCCGGATGAGTATTTATATCCGGAATGGCTGACCAAATATATATATATATAAATATATATATATGTATACATATACAGTGTATGCATACATGTATGTATGTTTAAATTTACATGTATACACTATAATATAAAGTATAATATGGAGAATGCTTAGCTGTTTGTTAATCTTGATACCTCTGTCGCGATTAACCGTATCGGTTGAAACATATCGGGCATTAGACTAATATCTGCTATTTAGGGACACATTATATCGGGTGCTAGGTTAATCTGCCACTTAGGGAAATATGGTATTGGGTGGTAGGCTAATATCTGCCACTTAGTGACATATGGTATTGGGTAGTAGGCTAATATCTGCCATTTAGGGACACATGATATCTGGCATCGAACTAATGTCTGTCACTTAGGAACCTATGGTATTGAGCTCTAGGTTAATATATGCCACTTAGGGACATATGGTATAGGGTGTTAGGCTAATGTCTGCCATTTAGGGACATGGTATTGGGTGCTAGGTTAATATTATCCACTGAGGGACACATGATATTGGGCATTGGACTAATGTCTGCTACTTAAAGACATATGATATTGGGTGCTAGGCTAATATCTGCCAGTTAGAGACACGTCACTGTGCGTTAGGTCAATATCTGTCACTGAGAGACACATGATATTGGGCGTTGGACTAATATCTGCTACTTAGGGATTTATGGTATTGGGTGCTAGGCTATTACCTGCTACTTAGGGACATGTTATCGGGCGCTTGGTCAATACCTGCTACTGAAGGACACATGATATTGGGCATTGGACTAATATCTGCTACTTAGGAATATATGGTATTGGGTGCTAGGCTAATATCTGCCACTTAGTGACATATGGTATTGGGTGCTAGTCTAATATCTGCCACTTAGTGACATATGGTATTGGGTGCTAGTCTAATATCTGCAACTTAGTGACATATGGTAATGGGTGGTAAGCTAATATCTGCCACTTAGTGACATATGGTATTGGGTGCTAGGCTATTATCTGCCACTTAGTGACATATGGTATTGGGTGGTAGGCTAATATCTGCCACTTAGTGACATATGGTATTGGGTGCTAGGCTATTATCTGCCACTTAGTGACATATGGTATTGGGTGGTAGGCTAATATCTGCCACTTAGTGACATATGGTATTGGGTGCTAGGCTATTATCTGCCACTTAGTGACATATGGTATTGGGTGGTAGGCTAATATCTGCCACTTAGTGACATATGGTATTGGGTGCTAGGCTATTATCTGCCACTTAGGGACATGGTATCGAGCGCTAGGCTAATATCTGCCACTTAGTGACATATGGTATTGGGTGCTAGGCTAATATCTGCGACTTAGTGACATATGGTAATGGGTGGTAAGCTAATATCTGCCACTTAGTGACATATGGTATTGGGTGCTAGGCTAATATCTGCCACTTAGTGACATATGGTATTGGGTGCTAGGCTATTATCTGCCACTTAGGGACATGGTATCGGGCGCTAGGCTAATATCTGCCACTTAGTGACATATGGTATTGGTTGCTAAGCTAATATCTGCATTAGGCATTATAAAAAAGAGCTATGTGCATAAAAGTCCTAAATAATAAAAAGGTACTAAGAGAATAAACAAAAAACAGTTAAAAATATATGACATTCAATTTAATGTACTCTATTATAGTAGTATAACATTTGTTTACATGCTTGAACAATTGCAAAAAATTTTTGTGCTCAAAAAGCAAAGTGGGCGCAAAAAGCGCTTCGTGTCGCCACACATTGAAAATTTACAGTGCACAAGTGCGATGTAGGCCTACTTATTAAAAGTCTTCACTTGTCACTGAAAATGCCTCCAGAAAGTAGAGAAATTGTCGAGAGTTTATCTACAATATGTTTTTTAATACTTTGTGTTTGCAGTTTACTGTTTTAAAAATTGAGCTGTATTTATAAACACTGCAATTAATTATAGCTGTTTTCTTTATGCTGCATTTAGAGTAAGCAACGGTTTGTATAACCAGTGGTTTACATGATTCATCTACCGCAATTCAAATTACAGATCAGTAAAGACAGATCAAGTTTCCAAGATTTTCAACACCCTGACATAGATTGACCTTTCATCCATGGCAGAAATTCTAATAGAAAAAGGCGTAAGATGGCTGGATCATGTGCACAAGATGAGTCATGGTGAATCACCAAGACAAGTGTTATATTCGCAACGCTACGGAAGAGAGAGAAATCAGGGCAGACCCAGACAGAGATATGAAGATGCAGCTAAATGTAACATGAACTTGAGAAAACTAGAGACAAACAGATGACAAAAGATCAAAAACAGGACAACATGAAAGTCAGTGATGAAGTCTAAACCATGAGACAATGACTGACTACGGGAGAGAAAAACACAAGTAAATAAATAATCAAATCAACTGTGAGCCATATGAGATCAGACCAACAACTTGACTAACTTTTTCTTATTGAAGTTGCCTTTAATAATACTAGTACGCTTGCCAGTCCGGTGCACTGTGAGAGATTGTCATGAGTAATCATTGTATGGAGAATTACCCCATCAAACAATAAGGTGCCCGAGTGGTGTGATAGTGTATTCTCCTTTAAACCTGGTGCCTCAAGTTTGATTCCGTGTGAACCTTTTTTTGCTTAACGCTCTTAATGTGGCTTTGAATGAATAGACAGATACTTATCTTATTCTAGTAAAAATTATAAATATGTAACACTAGTGAGAAGGAGAGCTAGGTGACATCTAAATATGTAACTCTAGTGAGAGGTAGAGCTAGGTGACACCCTAATTCAGATTACCAGCTGAAACTTTTTAAGAATAATACACTCTATCGGTGTGATTAGAGTAATGTAACAGTCATACCATGACAAGCAGAATCAGTTAAAGAAGAGCTGAATCTGGTTACTAGCTTTGGGTTACTAACAGAGAGTAGGCTTATGTTTGTTAGCCATAATTGCTGATGAAGTTTTTTTAAGAACTCTAATTTAACTGTAAAAAGTAAAATGTTTAGTGAATTCTGTCTCTCAAAATACTCAATAACTAACTTTATCACAGACAGCTTCATAGTGAAGTTTCCTTTTACCTACACCATCACTTTTACTTATTATTTTCTTTTATATATAAAAGAAAATATTTTATCCAATGAAGTTAAGTAAGTTCACTGTTTTGCCTTTGTTGTTTTTTTTCCATGTTTTAAAATGCGACATATGTAATGATATGCCTTTTATATTGGTCAAGTTCAAAAGCAGACCACGTTATTAAGTCTCAGCCCTACGATACAGACCCCCCGCAATGTGAAAAGTGCAGCAGTTTTTGCCTGTCTTGAGGTACATGTATATGATGGCACACTCTAATTTAGTCAAATAGGGTTTGTTAAAGATGGATAAGGGCATGCTTAGCAGAAGCGCAAAAAATCTATAGCCCAAGATCTTTCAAAGCATTTAGGTTTTTTAGTTACAATAACAAAGGCTTGTAACGCAGCAAATGTATTCGCTGTATCTGTATGAAATATCGTTTTATGAGACTTACTTGTGGGTTTTCAATGAAGTAACTACTATGTCACTCATGCATCACTGAATTTATTGTGTAGACGATAACTCCAAGTTTGTAAGCGTTCATAGAATTGAGTGAATGCTAACCACATACCATATTTGAAGATAGCCAGTATGTCAATATTTTTTGCTCACAAAAACTCGAAACCATTTTAAACTTTGTTACAAACAGCGGCATGGTTTCAAATTTGAGGCTTGGAATAAATGTTAGCACAAAATGCATACATGTGGTCCCATTTAATATTAATGTAAAATACTGTAAAAAAATAAAAACATTTATAATTTTTGGTTTCAATCAACGTGTTTTATTTGTCTCGCCAAACTCATTGGACTTGTGGGTAAAGCTAGCAATAGTTTTTGCATAAACATTGTACAAGACACATACACATCAAATGTATTTACACTAAAAGCTTGACAAGTATTTAAAACTTATTTATGTTGACAAAATGGATAAGTATTACAGCAGAGATAGAGGGAGAGAAGATGTCAACAATTTACAGTGAGTTTAATTCAGACCAGAGTCATGGTTTTCAAAGATTTGGTTAAAAGACATTTTGATATTTTTGAAAATTTGGCTAAAACAAATGAAACTGATAAAACGTTAGCCATTCTGTTTTGTAATCATAGTTTTGCAGATGTGAAACTGCCATTATAAAATTTTGGACTTCCTGTTAAAATTACAGCAATAATATATGGATGTTGTTTATCCTATGCCAATTGGCTTGTTCTAATTTCAAGTTAATGATTTTATTTTTTAGAGGATGTTCAAAGGCGAAGTTTTTAATTTCAAGCGACGATACTTGGCAATTGTCTTCTCCATGCTTTGCAGCACCTTTATTCTTTACCCACGTTTGTTTAGAAGTTGGAGTGCTGACAGACTAATACCTTTGGGTATGTGCGAAAATTTAGGACAGCTTTAGGGTTGTCCTCTCTACGCATAGATGTCTACATCCTCAGACAGACACCCGCATACTCTACTATATTTTTTTTAAAGTTTTTATGCCTAAACAAGAAGTTTTTTTCTTGGTAGTATGAACATTGCTATAAAGAAAAAAATGAAAAATTAATTTAAATTGACATCGACGGTGTGCGCTCCCATAACTTAGCAAAAATCATTGTAATCATTGTTACCAGAAAAAAGGGAAAGTTGTCAATATAAATCACTCAAACTCAATACAAACTCCTACTGCAAGTCTCTAGGCTACCTTCAATGGCTGTAATAGATTTAAATTAAACACCATACCACACCACTATAATTTTGGGTATCAACTAATAAATATTTTGGTTTGTCTGGATATCACCTTTTACCATCAGTTAGTCAACAGCTTCAGGTAGTTCAACTTTATACAAAACCTAAAATATTGTCTGATAGGCTGCTATACAAGGCAGCGTTGTTTCTAGACGAAATATTTCAAAATTAAAAAGATGAGTATTTTGGCCTGCAAACCTTCAAACAGTATCACATTTGACTTACCTGTAGATTTTGTTACTAAGGTAGTTGCAGATACTCATCCGCTCTGCTATATCGAAACTACGCTCAGCTTCTTTTGATGTAGACTTACTGATTTGCTATTTCTGCTTTTTCATATCAATATTTGCTCTTAGCCTATTAGCTAATCAACCGATCAGGAAAAAGCCAGTAAGGCGTGTGTGAACGGGTATATTCAAATAGCTCAGGTGGCTATCTATTCACAAGTACGCCACCCTGTCTGACTGGAGTGGGTGTAACCAGCTTGAGATTGAATTGATTCAATAAACAAATGACAAATATGAACACGCGTAGTAGAGTTGGATGCTGCATGTACTTGGTAGTTACAAAAATCTTACGCCACAGTACCATCAACTAACCCTAATTATTTTGTTGTAACTTGAGAAACCGAGGAATTCAGCTGAAGTAATTTGAAAAGGCTTAAAAAGGGTTTAAAAATGGTAGTAAAAAGCTTTTTTACAATTACCTCACGTTTCTTAATTAAAATTTTTGATTTCTTCCATTTTAATTTTGTTAAAAATTGTTCACAAACTAATAAACTCTGAAAAGAGATAAAAATAGAAAGTGCTACAAAAGGTAAGTGATCAGAGGTAGTTTTAAAAGTTTATGGCACACTCAACAGACTAGTGAAATCAAAAACAGGTGCTAAAACAAAAATTTAGATATTAAAGAGTATTGAAATCACAAGCAAAACTATGTCACCAACATTTGGTGGCACTTCTATTGTTTAGGAGAAAAGCTATTGCTTCAAAAGGTCGGTCAACAGTTTCTTATGGGTCAAAATATTATTTTTCAGTGATTCAGCAATAATCACACTACCACATCGTATAATATACGATTACATTACAATGACGATAAAACATTGTCGAATATTATTGGACAATTTTATTGCATAATCCATAGCATTGTTATGATAACCTTCATAGATATGAAAACACTCAATTTTGAAAGGCTTTTGTTTTTTCATAGAAATGACTATTTAAATAATTTCAGCAGATTCAGTGTAGTTAGATATTATAGCCTAAATAGCTAGCAAACTAATTTTGTGTTCCCATTTATTAAAACCTGCTTGTTATTTTATATAAATATTATTTAGCTTCAACCAGTAGTTTGAACGCCATAACTGTGCACAGAGAGTGCACAAGTTATCAAGAGATTGTTAGCTTTACTGCAGTTTTAATGGCAACAGAAAAGAACCAAGGAGAATATTTAGAGTTAAATAAGCAGATCAACATGATTAGAACTAAAATTTGTTGAAACTAAAAGTGTGAGTTAGCGTTTTTAGATAGTATTTATTATTGTTAGCAGAGTCTTTAGGTCATCAGGACTCATGGCCAATACGCTTGTTTTTCTTATCATTGTCATCTTCCATCAACACTATCATTCCTAATGCGTTCCGATTCATTCGCACTCAACTAGTTCGAGCGTTAGCCAAAATTCTTAAAATGCACAAAGCTATTAGGGCTACCTGCATATTGACCGGATTTTGTACGTCAGAATGAATGAACACTAAATTTGTTTAGACTCACTAGCCTGTGGATGTATCAGCTAAAAATGAGACGACTCTTGTTAAATGAACAACTTGTGGATAGAAAGGCATCAACAGGGTGGAGACAATTTCCTACTAGGTGCACTTTTTTTATGAGCTACCTTGATCATTGTTATAAACAAAAAGGTTTTGAACGCTTACTTATAGTTTGCTTGTATGTCTGACCTTGCCGACATCTGTTTATGACTTGTCTGTGTTCTGATCTTTGCTTCATTATAACCAGGCTCGCAGCAAAACAAAAGTGTCGGTGTTATGTTTATTCACTATGTTTCCATCATGCATATGATGATCCAATTTGAGCCAATACGCAAGTTTCCGCATCATAGAAACGGCATAAATCCCTAACTAAGCGAGTTTTGCGATTTGCAAAACTTTATCGTAACCATAATGCTTGCGAAGAATAGAAACAACACATGCGAATTATGCGCATTGAAATATATCGCCAGCTATTCAATTTTAAACATTGTCAATACTTCTGTCATCCTTTTTTAATTGAGTTTCACACGTTTGGGTTGCTAACTTGTGCACCGCTAACTGTGTCACTAATTATTAGCTTATAGCGTACAATTCGAGTGGATGTTTTGTCTTTGTTATAATATCTTGCAGTCTTCCAGAGCATTGTGCAAAAAGAGTTTTGTCACCAGAAGTAAAGGAAGCCATGATTGGTCCATTCAGCCTACTCTGGTGACATGACTCACTTTATGTAGTACTTTAAACCCATAGATATATATACCTAAATTGGCCAATAATAGCTAATCCCATCTGTTGCCTTGTCAGACTTAAATAGCACGACGTAACGTCATTGTATTGTACCTCATGCTTGACTGCACTCTTATTAACTATGGAGCTCATCAGGAGAAGTTGACAAAATCCCATTTATTTTCACATAAACACCATCTTGGATACATAATCCATTAAACTAAAGCAATTATGTGATAATATCTGATAACCACCATAGATTAAAACTAAAAAAGCTATGAATTGTTGCACACAAATCGTGAGCCATCAGGGCTTTATTTGCCACCCTCTCCTATCCCTATTCTCCCTTTTCTCCTTCTCCAAAGAAGAAGTGAGAAGGGAAAAAGAGAGAAGGGGGAAAGGAGAGGCGGAGCAAATAGCCCACCCACTCAAAGAGCCAGACCCTGGCTAGGTAAATAGACTAAAATATTGCTGAACTAATCTTGACTAAATATGATGAGTATGCAAGTATGTCTTAAGTCAAAAATGAGACAGAATTATTATTTTACACCTGGCTATGTAGCTGGCTAGGTCACCAAAGCTGAAGTGTAATGATTGTTTCACTAGCATCGTGGATGTTACTAACTATGATGTAAACCAAGCAACGAGTTCCCTAATCACAGTTAAGAATCGTGGTGGCTTGACTTTGTTTTCGCCTGCGGTGATTGAGGTTTGCAATCATAGTGAGAAAGCGACTGAGAGTGTTGCTTAGTAGTGCTGGATTGGTGAAAAACTTTCCAAGGCTAGAACTAATTGTCACCATGTAAAAGTTGCTGAAATTCAACATCATGCTATTGTTTATGTGTAATCATCAAGCTAGTAGCCTAGCTCGTGAGATAGCAAAGAGATATATTTTGATTAGGGCGCATTATGAAGCTAAGAATAGAGCTGGCACGGGTAGCTCGTCCGGTCTTAACCCACCGGATCAGAGGTGCTCGGGTCGGGCCACCTGACCCTCGGGTCTTCTTATACAAAGACACAGGTAGGTTTATGGCTAAACAACAGTGGTTGTATATCGCTTTTTAAGTGCGATTGAAATTGAGTCGCATATAGTCCTAGAGCGGAAGGACCAGGCAAAATGAAACAAGGTGAGTCAAGACTATATTTTTACGTCGGCAACAATAGTCTTTGGACTATAGATTTGACAACGTTTTTCGTCAAAAAATAATCAATATGTCGATGGTCTGGGAGTTCATGAAGAAGCCAGTCATGAAAGGAAAATACCAAGTTATTTGTACAATATGCAAAAGCAAGTTAAAGGTTGACTTGCAACAAAATTCACATTACAGTTATTTGGTATCATAAGATTCACCATGTCTTATTCTGTTGTGCTCTAGGTGTGAAATATATGGGAATGTGATTACAAGCTCTTAAAAGCTAAAAAACGAACTGTTAATCGCAGCCACACGAGACCGCCGTAGTTTGGATTCGCTTTCCAAAACGGCTCAAATGGGACGTAGTTGTTACAAGATGGTTTCTGTTTGCATCTTCATGTAACCTCAATCGTCGAAATATTTTCACAAATATACTTCACTTATTCAATAAAACCATGTCTATTGTTCTTACATGTCTGTTTTATCGTCATTGTAATGCTGTCACTTTTAGCACTGATATCTTATAACTTACCGTAAAAAATCGTTAAACTTTTTAACCTTAGCTCGAAGGAGTACACATCATTGTCTAATAATTATGACGAGCCTGTTGGTCACCTGTGATAATCGAAAAGTGCTGCAAAAATTATTTTCGAAGTATTGGGTCACATGATCATATTACGACTTGACGATTGAACAATGCCAAAACAAAACTGTAAAGTAGCGAACATCTATATTTGATACGGGGTATTCGGTGAAACCCGAAGTGTTTGTCATAAACTAGTGCTACGATAAGTTTCATATAGAGCTTTTTATTGGCTTTTCAATTCGGGTGAGAACATCACGTGACAAGACGATAACCAAACTGTAATGACTACGTCAGATAAATAAACAGATTCCAATCTACGGCGGCTTTTCGTTTTTGAGCTTTTAAGAGCTTGTAATTACATTTCCACGTATTTGACACCTACAACACAACAGAGTAAGACATTGTGAATCTTTTGATACCAAATAACTGTAATGTGAAATTTGTTGCAAGTCAACCTTTAAGCTACAAAGAAGGGTCCACCTCAATACTATTGAGGCATTTACAACGAGGTCATCCTGAGGAACTTAAAAGCGCGCCTAAGCACCTTCAATCCAGCAAATTTATTTTATTTTTAGTTTCTTTCACTAATACCAGAAGTTTTAGGGAAGTGATGAATTTTTGCTTTCCACTATACTGGGTTATCTATTTCTATATTTGAAAAGTGTTTCTTAACTAATCTCTTGTTGATTATAACAGCAGTTGAAAATAAAATCTGTAAAAAAAAACTAGCCAAATCATGCCATTAATCTATCACCTATTGAATAGCATTGATCCACCAATGTCTAACCGTAAATTGTAGATTGCATCTATAAACCAAGCCACAAAATATAATGATTGGTGTGATAATGGTTTCTTTTATCTTAGTTTATTGATGTAACAACATTAGGCTGTAATATAACTATCTCTTAACCTTAAATGAATAAAAAATTGCGCGCCGTGCTGACCCGGTCCGACCCGATCTTGGCCCTCATTGCTGACCCTGAGTCTGGTCTGACCCTGCATTCATTGATCTCGTTCCAGCTCTAGCTAAGAAAGCGATTGATTCCATTTCCCTGATCAGATCAAAACTTCACAGGCTCATCATATTTAGTCATGTTTAGTTCAGCATGATATTAGTCTATTCACCTAGCCAGGGTCTGGCGCTTCGGGTCGGTGGGCTATTTGCCCCCCCTCTCCTTTCCCCCTTCTCTCTTTTCCCCTTTTCACTTCTTCTTTGGGGAAGGGAAAAAGAGAGAATGGGGATAGGAGAGGGTGGCAAATAAAGCCCTGATGGCTCATGATTTGTGTGCAACATTTCATAGCTTTTATACTTTTAATCTATGGTGGTTATCAGATACTATCACATATTCGCTTTATTTTACTGGATTTTGTATCCAAGAAGGTTTTAATGTGAAAATAAATGTGATTATTGTCACCTCCTGATGAGCTCCATTGTTAATAAGAGTGCAGTCAAGCATGAGGTACAATACAATGACGTTACGTCATGCTATTTAAGTCTGACAGGCTTTTTCCCTATTGGCCAATCTAGGTTTATATATCTATGTTTAAACCAATTAGAGGCTAGCTTTGAGGCATACCATACGGCGAAATGCTTGTTTTCAAACTACTGGGGCAAATGGCTCTCTGGCTATATTATAACTACACAATACATGTTTATCTGTCTAATGAAGTATTCTATGAATATTATAATGTACTCACACCTTTGCGCTAGCATATTCTACATACACATGAGGTATATACTCCCAAGCTATGAGTTTCATCTCGAGATACTCTCATTCTTATAAGAAATAATAAAATCAGTGATTGAAATTGAAGTGCATATCATTAAAATAAGTTTGTGCTTAGTATAGATTTTTATTTGCTCACAGGCATTAAACTGAATGCAATTTATTGAGTATATTGATTTCAACTTGTTCATGCTGGGTAATTTTAGAAAGGGCTCATATCCGACGGGCAGCTCTCAAATTCACTAGGTTTTCATGCTTTGAATGAGTTTGGAGTCGCCCGCGACTAGCAAAGTAGTGCCCTACTGTTACAGTTTTCTAAAATTTGTGATGTATCCCTCGAAGCAAAATTTGTTGAAGCAAACTCGCATTCAGGTCAAGGTCACATTTAAATTAATGCGTAGTCAACTGGTTGAACTAAGTAAGCCAAGATATTTGATCACTGTTCTATTATTGTGTTTATTATTGCTGTGCTCTATATTACAAGATATCAACAGCTTTTACTACTTAGTATACAAGTATTACAAGTCATATAGTATAAAAGTCAAACAGAAACTGCAGTGAGTAGCAATAGAGCGTTTTCATATCGGAGACCCATGTGGTTGTGCGTGGAATTGTGCTGAAATTTCTTACCTCCACTGGGGAAAGCTTAGCAGAGTATTATTGATTCAAATTCATCAGAAGTGAGCGCATGTATGTTTTTGAAGTAGCCCCACAGCAGATTTCCTTGTGCATTTGGGTTTTACCGTTTCTATGATTCATAGTGGAAGCAACTCCGAACCCATTCAAAGAATAGGCATACAGCTATAGAGACTTGCTAGTACTTATTTCATTGTAGTGTTTAGAGTTGGACGTTGATGCTGTCAAAATGCTGAAGGTTGTTCTCACATGCGTGAAGACATGTTGCTTTAATCAGAGACTAGAATTTAGGCTAGCATCTGTTTTAACTATTATAGCTATGTCCTCTTGTTCATATGTTCACCATGTTCGCTAGTTTAACTAAAATACGAAGTTTAAAAGCAGCCTAGATGTTGTTTCTTTTGATTGCATGAAAAGAACTAAATTTATAGCATGCTGCACAACTTTTACACTATGCTATGATATCAAAAATGTTAAATATTGGCAACAAATCATCTCAGTTGCAAAGCAAGCAAAACAATTGAAAATTTGAGTATACTTTTTGGGTAGAAAGCTATTTAATTTTGGAATTTTGTGAGAATTATTCATTTAAATTTATTTTTCTAGTCGTACATATATTATTTTAAAAACACAATTTTTTTTAAAATAAAGTAAACAAAAATTAAAATAAATATTGAAAACGGAAAGAGCATTGATAACACTCAGTCTTTGCATTATAACAGGGAATAAGTTTTGTTGATTTTAATTTCAAAACATTTTGGCAGTCAGATTACCCCAAACATCAAAAAAATAACAAACTATAGAAAAATATTAATACTTGTGGTTTGTGTTGTATTTTGTCATGTGGCTAGAGCTAATCCTTAAAACCTGCTGGTTGAAAATTTTCACCAATTTTCAACCAGCATTGGTGAAAATACATGCATAGCGTCAAGGTGGAAACTTGTGATTGCTTTAATAAACCCTAATAACTTTTCATAAAAATTACTAAATTTTTGTGCCAGTTTATTTTAATTACATAGTATGTATGTCTAAAATATGTCTGACATGTTTCGTATCCAAAGCGAATCTTTTATGGCTTCTTTTCTTTTCAGTTTTGCAATCGTCTATATACGTCTTTATGTCACACTCACTATTATGATGTTTCTACTAGCAATGAATTTCTCTGCATTGAATAGTAGGCAGGATTATTTCTTGTCTTTCACTTTTTATAGTTCAGTTGTTATTCTTTGTATGTTATTCTCAGATCATCTGGATCTTTATTTGTTTAGCTAACTGTTGCCTTTTTTCGTCATATATAGGTGGCTCTTGCCTCTGCATATATGTAGGGAAGCTTTTGAACTTGTATTTATCTATTGTATTAAACGATACACTTATATTTTATTGATAAAGCCTATTCTAGCTTGAAAAGCTTAAGAAATGTACCAAGCCATCCATCAGATATTCAAAATTAGAATAACCAAACAAGAGATCTGCTTTGCCCTATTAACCTAGATTGACTGATCTATAGGCAACAGGTTGGCACTAAGTTTCCAAAAAGACTTCTCTGGTAGTGATAGGAACAGCATCCGATATCAAAACACTCTTTCTGTCAAACCAGCAAAGCAGATTCGAAGGAATAGTAGAATTCGAGCAATAGCAGGCTTAGCTAAGATTGCTAAGTTATAACAAGTTCTTAAATGTGATTGGTCATTGCTTATTGAGCAGAAACTTCGTGGGTTGATGCAAATATTGTTTTTGGTGACATACCCAATGACTCTTCACTTATTCTGTTGATCAACTAAGCGAAAAGGGTAAGCTTCGATGGGGACAAATGCACAACCTGGCGAAAACTGGTGAGACGGTTCAGGGAGATACACATAAGTGGAACTTTCGGCAAACAACCAGTTAGCGGTTAGGCTATATGGATATTGCTAGTAAATATAAAAGTAGTTATAAAGAGATTGGATAACACTAATAAGTATACAAGTATAGAGATACAAGAGGTTGGATAACACTAGTAGGTATACAAATAAATATAGAAGTGATTGGATAACACTAGTAGGTATACAAGTAGAAATATAAAGAGGTTGGATAATACTAATAGGTATACAAATAGATATAGAAGTGGTTGGATAATACTAGTAGGTATACAAATAGATATAGAAGTGGTTGGATAACACTAGTAGGTATACAAATAGATATAGAAATGGTTGGATAACACTAGTAGGTATACAAATAGATATAGAAGTGGTTGGATTGCAATAGTAGGTATACAAATAGATATAGAAGTGGTTGGATAACACTAGTAGGTGTTCAAGTGGCGTTGAAAGAACTTGTTGTAAGAGTAAATTAGAAAATCACAAACAAAGTAGGATTAAATTGACTCTGAAATCTTGTTGAGATATCCTACATTTATGTTTGGTGGAGATAGATCACAGTCTGGTTGGTTACAGATGTCGCGCGCCTCCAATATTTTACAAGTTATTTGTATCGGAGCTGCAGTCACTTTTCTTATGGCTCTCTATGGCAGGTAAGTTTTGTATGTGCCTTTCGATTCCTAATAAATTGTACTTGTGCATTACTTTTAAGTAACTTACAATTACAATATTAGGACCAATGGCCGATTGGCTTATTATATTAAAATTTTGGCCCAAAAACAATTTGTGTTGCTTAACTTAAATGCAAACTAAATCTTATTGTATAATTTTTAGGGCTTATCCGGCTTTGGGAGTATACTATAACTTGCGAAAGGCTATGGCAAAAATGAAAAAAGTGGCTTGCATATTTATGACTAAGCTAAAAGTAGAACTTTGCTATTTTTATTTGCGCTCGTAAAACCAAAAACTGATTAGTCGCAGGTTTTATGTGTAAATTTTAATATTAGAACATCTTAAACAATACTCATTCATGGCTGCAAAAGAGCCCATATATTTACTACTGCCTGAATAAAAGAACTGTTGTAAAAAGTCTTTACACAACAAATATTTTATAAAGGCACGTGTAAATTATATAATTCAACTGACCTATGAAGTAGAATGGCAGAGCTGAAGTAAAGGCGAGAGCTGTAGAGACTGCAGCAACAAACACTCATCTAAACTATTCATGCTCGCAGCGCATCAAAAGTTTAAAAATTAAAAACACATTAACTAAAGCCCAAGTAACCTTTACTATACACATTGAATGTTATTTATCAATATTAATTGACTTACCATCATTATCGATGTTTACGTTGTCTTTACATAGATAAATATTTTTAGACCTGCGCAGACAACAGCAATTGTAAAAAATTTTAATCACTATAGTGTATGATATCAATATTAACATTTATTTTGTTGCTGTTCACTATTGCGTTTATCACCTATTTTCATGAATTATCACTAATTTTTTGCTATTTGGGAGTGACGACTAATACTGCCAATGAAATAATAATATAATTCTTTCGTTAGTCTACCAATCACTGACCAACCTTGATGGCTAACTTCTGTACCGCTTGCTATTAATGTCTGTGCCCTAATGAATTCTTTTCACCTGTCTAAAACCAAATATCTTCATTGAAGAAGCAACTTTTTCCCGGCAATAAAATAAACGCAACCTTGAAAATGACAATTTTAACATTCAGTTCTACAAGAAAATCTAAAAGAAAAAGTTATAGCTTTGTTAAATAATGAATACAGTTTACTCTGGTAGATGAAAAAATACTTCAACAGGATTTCATTTCTGTTATACTATTTTAGCTATGTTACACATTTGTCTCAGTTAAAGCTATGTATTCTGTATGATATATTTATGTTATAATATTAGCCATGTATATGGTACAGGTACTCCTTTTGGCATCCAAGACAAGTGCATTTCCTAAGGCCGCTGTTTTCAGTCATTCAGAAAGACTACAAATTGTCAGCGGGTAAGCTACCTGACCCTTGTAGTTATGGCTTTTGCTATGCTTTAATGACGTGGCCTAGTAGTCCAGAACATCTGACTTGTCAAAAACAGGTTAGGGTATGATTCTAAAGAAATCCACTGATGGTGACAAAAATGACATCTAACCTTAAGTTATACCTCGCAACTGGGCACGTCTCCGATTGTCGAGGTTTCCATGACACTGCACTCAGACTGGCTAAGACAAGATCACAGATTGTTGCATTGTTTGTGCAACAATCGTAGACCTATTAACTATACTATAGTTTTAGCTATATTCATATACTATTAACTAACTATATGTATAGTTAATAGGTCTATGGCAACAATGCTCGTAAAACATGCAGTCTCTGCTTGCAGTAAGCTAAGCAGACGTCATACTCGATATTTAAAGGAATTGCTCACACTGCTGCCTTCTCGAACATTTTGGAATAGAATGTTTTATCAAAAGAAAATGTAATTTAAACTTGAGAAAGATCATATTGCTTCATTGACAGGAGACAGGAATTGATTCTGTTAGTCTGTTTGTTTGCTGGTTTATTTGTTGGTCAGTTTGCATGTTTGTCGGTATGTCCCTCTCTTGTCTGTTAATCTGTCCATCTGCTGTCTGCCCATCTGTTCATCTTTTAATTTTTTTATCTGTTCATCTGTTCATCTATCAAACAAGATTAAACAAAAACAAACAAGATGATTGCACAGTTTTAGATCATTGAATTTTCAATTGGCCTTACTTAGAAATTCTCTGTTGTTATTCAGCCAAATTTCACAAAAAACAGGATGTTGGATTTACCATTTTTTGAAGAAGGTTGCCATCCTTTTCTATTTGAACAGAAACTGAAGGTTTAGTTGTCAAAAGTATACAATGACTTGATTTGTCTGTGTGGTTAGATAATTTATTTTAACATCATTTGCTGGGGTAAAAAGTTATAACCGATAATAACCCAATAATAAAAATAATAAAAAAAACATGCAGACTGAACCGCTCAGGTAGAAGGTGTCTCAAAAATTAAATTAACATTTTATGTCATTGACATATTAGAATTGACTCTATCTAACTCTGCTAGACAAGTTGTTGTTACAAGGCAACATCTGAAGTTATGCATTTCTTTGGTGTTTATTTATTTTCCACTCTGGCCAATTTTTGTATCAATTTGTTTTTCTGATTAGCCACAAAAGCAATTAAGCAAAAGCAATCTTTTTGACGAGCAAGTGAGCTATTTATATAGCTATTGTTATATATTTGTATACTTGCTATTTTTATATTTCAGAAACCTAAATCTTGTTCCTTAATAAACATACTATGTAAAGATTAAAAATGTTGTTATTGGAATCCTTTGCAAGTCTTCCTCTATCTAACTTAATAATATTTATGTTTATAGTTTATCAATAAAAGTCGATAAGAGAGAATAATTAAAAGTTTTGAGTACACATGGGCTTCAAGAATTGCCTGTCAAGTATTACAAAGGTTTTGTATGAGTAGCCGGCTATCACAGTACCCAGGAAGTATATGAGCTACACGTGGAGCTATGCTTGAAAGCAAAAAGCTGCAAAAACAAAAATATTATATGTGCATTTATATAGCACCAATTAAGTTTTAACATAAGATAGTAGGTTTATAATTAAAGATTTTATTTCTTTTTTCTTAATTAAAGTTTTGATTTCATTTCTTATAGAGCCATTAATCTTTCATGTATGCAATAATAACTACATGTAGTTAGCATACGATTTTAATCAAAGAAATGTATATGATTTAAGCACTATATACAAATGTGACTTCCTAAGATGTCAGACTCCTGTTTCTATAGATGAGAGTGAAAATTGCGTTCAACAGTTTGTTATGACAAAGGTAGAAAGAACTGGATCCTCTACTCTGCACTCAATTTTAGCTCGATTCATTATCCGCCACCAGCTGAATGTCATGACTCCTCGCAGAGGCGGACACATGAACTTGAGTTCCCCTAATAGTGAGTTCATGTTTAGTCTAACTTTTATAAATGCATTTGAAAACTTTGAATGTGTGAGCTAAAGGTTTTAGGCTATGGTAGTGTTGAAGTGGAACGCGACTCTTGTAATATGGATGGCCTTCAAAAGGGCCGTAAATGATACAGACTACTAGGCTTTTTTTTACTGGAAGAAATGGAACAAGCATCCGCTGTATTGATGGTTTACAATAGAAAAAAGACCAGATATAATAACCAGTCTCCAAGATTAGAGACTGGTTATTATAATCTATTTTAGGTTTAAATTTGTTATGTCTGAAGTAGCTAAAGATTGTATAGATTTTGTAACTGTTATGAGTATTTTTCCCTTGTTAGTAAATTTTAGAATTGTGGTAAAAACTTGGTTATGCTGCGCATGCTTACAAAGAGCACCAATAATATTGGTAGGCTTTGAACTAATCAATAACAAAGGAAGTCGAACTAATCCCATAAAGGAAAGATATTTAAGGAGGCAGATTTCCTTACCTAACAACAAACGCTTGACCTGCTTATTGGCATCATATTTTTTCATATTTTTTTACCTGTGTCTTTGATGCTTGATGATCCAACACGCTTGTCAATCAAGATGAAAGCATGAAGCTCCTATCAATCCTCAACGTGTGGCTCGATAGCGGGTTTCACCCCTTAAGCCTCCATGAAAGACCGTTTACTTGTATTTATTGCCAGATAAGCCAGTCTGTTTGCAGCTTTTACAGTTGACTTGAATTAGGCTTCTGCAAATGTTCATTTAAACTTCATTGGGGAATCTCTTTTTATCTGATTTGTGTTTGTGTCTGATTTTGTGATAGAACAATCTCTACTATAATAATATGAGACGTGTGCTTCCATTTATCTGTCCAAAGCCGTTCTTAGAGGTTAGAAAAAAATGCATCACTCGTGCATCAAACTTGGATGTTCAACTTTGCAGCCGGGCACACTACCAGCTGCATCAGTCAACCACCTCACTGCAATGCGGAATAATTTTGGACATACTTATTACACAGGATGACTTCTCATGGTGCATGGGACCAGCACACCATTCTTTACTATAAGAAGAGCTGTGTCTGTTTGTCTGTCCAAGCCAAGGTTGAAGCTTGCGAAAAAAAACATTGCATGGTGCGGAATTTGAATTCCCAAGATTCTCCGCCATCCGCACCAATCGAATACCTATTAGCATGTCAAAATAATTGTATGTACAGTTATTACACCACACTTCCAGGATATTAATAATAATAATACATACCTACTTATCCGTATTGATAATAAAAATAGATGGAAAGCAGACAAAAAACCATACAAAAACTTCAAACTCTGTTGACTTTGCTGTTTTCATGCTGTTTTTAATCCAGTTTCTTGAAAGATAGCGCTTTGCATGGTTTTTTTTTCTAAAATTGCCTGTTTTATGGTCCCTATAAGTTTTCAACAATTTTTTTTACAAACATACATGTATTTAATTTGCTACCTAGTCTTATATGTTGGCATTTAGCATCACTATTAATTAGGTTAAAATTAATCTAAAATTAAATAGAATTCTTGACAAAAGTATTAAAAGTTTGGTTTTAATAACAAAATCGAATTAAGGGAGACTCAAGCATATTTTAAAAGGTTTCACAGACTAAAGTGTATGTTACAGGCTTTATGATTGGACCAGATGATGTATCGCAAGCCGATACCCTTATAAATCACGCCGTTTACAACCAAACTTTGGTAAAGAAATATATAAAACCAGGATACCGGTATATCGGTCTGGTGCGGCACCCAGTAGCTTGGATAAAATCAGCAAGTATATACTTTACCAGAGGACAGAGAGCAAAAAAAAGGTTTTACATTCACGAAGCAAATCTCGTAAGTAGATTTTTAATTTCATAAAAATGTTTGCATTCAATGGTACATTACGTCTAATTTGCTTGCAAACGTGCGGTAAAAGTGTCATGTCAATCATTCATAATCTGTTCTTAGGGTGTCATAAAAGATGGTGGACCATTTTATTTTAATAGACGCCGGAAGAAATATTGTCTGATGATAGCCTTCTATTTCAAATGAGAAGCGACAAATCTAGTTGGTTTCACCTTGGCCAGCTGCGATGGTACGGATTCAACTACGAACACAGAAATAACCTGACAGCTATTAAAGATTTTATCGCAGCCCTTGTTCCTCAGTAAGTATGAAAAGAACGTGTTGTGGTCACAAATGTTAAGTAGAAAGTAATGTGATGGTGAGAATTCAATAGTTTGTAACATTCATAAAAGTTCAGAGCTCGCTACAAAGTGGTTACACAGGTCAATACATAATATTAGAAATATCAAGATATATTATTAGTAACAACGATATTAACAACAGTGAGTTCTTTAAATATACGTAAATATAACATTAAGCACCTAATCGAGCTTGTAATATTGTTTTGTGGTTCTATGTGCAAAGATTGTCATGCCTATGGCAGACCTGTCTAGGCTGAGAAAGAGCCAATACACAAAGTGCTACCAGTTTTAGTGCTCAGGGTATATAATTGTTGTTTTGGGAGGGAGTACAACTTTAACCAATTAGTTTGCAAGGCAAGTGTGTGAGAATGTGATGCGGATACACAAAGCAAATGTGTTCTGCTGGATACTGGAAATATGCCTTCTTAAATGTTTCTTTTGATGAGATTAATCCATCTTCCTTTGCAAGCGTGTGGAAAACAGCCAGCCACTTCACAAGACTTGTATTCCACTTCAGGTGTATTGAAGATTGTAGTTATTGAAGATTGTAGTTATTGAAGGTTGTAGTTGATAATGGAATGAAGGAGGTTTTGTCTCTGCGTATAAATAAAGACGCAACGACCTGCAGAAAAAGTCACTACTACACTTGACTAAATAATGAGTAAATAAAGCTATGCTCACAATTAATAGCTGTAATACAAGAATTTTATTCTATTTTATGGTGAAGAGCAACAATTCAAAATAAAACATTACGATTTATAGCTTTACTAGCCTCAATCCTGGTGGTTCAAGGTTTTTTCATTTTTTAACACAAATTGTTTTACAACAAAAACTGATCATTGATATTCACTGTTAAGGACGATTGTCTATAACACGTGCAAAAACGGCTTCTTGAGTTTCTGATCAGGTAGATGGCGACACATATATACGAAAAATGAAAATTCTACAATTTCTTTTATGTATTAAAGAAATGAATGTCTGAAATGAAATCATTAATATTTCATTCCTGAAGTATTAAGGAATGAAATATTAATGATAACCCTTAATGTCCTTAATGCATGCAGCGACGGATATTAGAGGCTCAAATCAGGTAGATTGCAACACATTTAAGCTGAAAAAAAGTTCTACGATTTCCATTAAGTCCTGGCCTGACTTGAAGTAAGCTTGTTTTTTTCACAGTAAATAAGCCTTAGTAACACTCTTGTTTTAACTCTTTCCTTGCACTGGATTGGTTAATCTCACAGAACAGTGGTCTTATTATAGTAAAGAATGTTTGTTAGGTTTGGAATGCGATCATCTTTATTGAACAGTCCACTTACGCAAGCTGTCGTCTATTCCGTGTGATGGTTATAAATGTGGTATTGTTTGTGTCTAGTATTTTAATATCTTTCCTTATGTTTTTTTGTGTGTGATCTTATGGGCTCCTCGTGACATTTTTATCATGTGCTTGCACTCACTCAATGCTTGATGTACTGGTGTTTTTTCAGGTAAGCCTATGGTGTTGCCATACAGACAAAGTCTTCTCTGGGTGATTTCTTTGTTCCGTGGTCTTTGCTTGGTCTTATTGTACCGACTAGCGGAACAGATCTTTCTTGGCCACTAGATATCGATCAGTTTCTTAGCAATTGTCTGTGAAAACCGCCAATATTTTATTGTTTTGGGTAAAAAATGATGCTTTTTTTTGATGCTGTAAAAAAGTGATAGGATTTCGATCTCATAATCTGAACATCACATGGTCGATTCCGGCGAAAAGCGACTTTCTACAAAGCTACTTGAAAAGGAATTTTTGCAAAATGTTTGTAGATTTTTTAGGGAAATATCAGTATTTTTCTATCATTTGCGATAGGTTTTTAATTTTAAGGTGATCTGACTGCCAAGATGTTTCAAGATTAAAATTGATAAAACTTTATTGTAATAAAAGCACTCAGATCAATCGAAACTATGTTTATGAAGCCCATAGTTTCAAGGAGACCGACAGAATAGAGGCGTGCAACGATTCAATTTGAATGCAATAGCCGATATCAACGATCGCAACGAAAACAACTAGTGATGTCATTTTGCCCACATCTGCTTTTAATTTGAACATTTTAATTCTGGTCAAGTTTTATCGATTTTAATCTAGAAACATATTGGCAATCAAATTATCTCAAACATCAAAAACAGTAGTGATTGATAGAAAAATTTTGATACTTCCTGATAAAGTCTACAAAAGATTTGTAAATGTTCATTTTTAATTCAGCGTGACAGTTTCAAGCAAGATTCCAAGATTAGAGTTTCATAATATAATAATATAATATAGCACAATGATGAGGCTGCAGTCAGTAGTTGACAGCATCATCATAATATAGCACAATGATGAGGCTGCAGTCAGTAGTTGACAGCATCATCATAATATAGCACAATGATGAGGCTGCAGTCAGTAGTTGACAGCATCGGATAAGGAAAATTTGCATTTTGTAATTCTTTACAATTAGGTTGCAAGGAATTAAATGACCAACAGATTTCTTTTTTGAAAGTATCTCATACTAAGTCATAATTTACTGCTACCATCTGTCAAAGTACCAGGTCTAGTTAGCCTAACAGCCAGTCTCACTATTTTACTTCTCATCTGTCTGTATCTGCAGATTCTCTACGTTCCAATTTCTGTTGCGTTTGTCATGGAAAAAGGAGGTTTGGTAAAATGAAACTGGACAACAGTTTGAACATATGTAAAAGTGGACGACTCTACAAGCCTCTGAAAATGTTTCAGTTAACAACATTGTTAGCCTGGTTGGTTTGTTTTCATTGGCATAAAGAGCAAAGGTCAAAGGTCATCGACAACAATTTTTTGGTTGTATACTTTATCACTGCATTTTGCTTACAATTAATAAAATTTAAGCACACATGTTTAGATAAGTCTTTTTTAGTAAAACAGCATGATTAAGAAAACATTTTAAATAAATTTTTGTACCTACTGCATTTTCTCACTATGACTGAGCTTGTATGTGAAACGGAAGAGAGTGAGGCTACAGCGAAGGTTTTTTCACATGATCAGTGCATGACCTCAGTATTTGAGATAAGTGTTTTCTTTTCTGAAAATTATTATTTTCAATCTTTTCATGTTAGACCAGGTTTGTAGAAGCTTAGAATTGTTTTATTGAACATAGAGAAGTTGTCTCTCTATGTTCAACACAATTCAGTGTTCACACATGCACACATATGCGCACGTGCACACACACACACACACACACCACACACGCACCCGCAGCACATGAGCACACAAATGCGTGCTCACTCTCCCTCTCTCTCTCCTCCCTCTCTCTCTCCCTCTCTCTCCCTCACTCTCTATTTCTCTATATTTCTCTTCCTCTCTATTACTCTCTCTCCCTTTCTCTCCTTTTCTTTTACTCTTCATCTCTCTTATTTCCTTTCTACTCTCACCTTTTACCACCTTTTGTCTGGATTGGGTAACCCGGTGCCAATCCTATGGTACGAACAACCTTAGAAAACCAAATTAGTCATTCTTTCAATTTTTCCAATATTATAGAAGATGCATGATCTAGCTTTCTGCCTATCATCCTGTCTGTCTACCTGTCTGTAATTTGTTTGTATGTCCGTTTGTTTATATTTCAGTAGGCATATCTATCTGTTTGCCTGACTTTTTGCGTATGTCTCTTGAGTTTAGAGTAAAATCTTATTTCATATCGATTACTAAATTTTATGCAGAATGGATATCATCATTATAAACGACCAATATGATGCTTCGCTAGTCATGCTCCAAAGAAAATTTCGTTGGACACCTCTTGATATTTTCTACAACTTAACTGTTACCTCGCCAGCTCCTGGTACAGAAAAAGATTTACCAGCTGAGTTAGTAGACAAGCTTCTATCAGCCAAAGTCAACCTCGGAGACAAACTCTTATACGACACCATGAACAGGACCTGGTGGAGACAACCTGAACTGAAAGAAAACAATTTCTGGGATGAGGTAAAAATAATTATTTGCAATACTTCACAATTTCAAAAGAATGTTAGATTATTGCTATTAATAGGCTGCTTATTAGAAACATGCATATTTATATTACTAATACCTGTAAAAAAGTTTAAGCCTATGGTCTACTCTAAAACCACTGTTTTGATAAATTTATTATGTTTAAAGAGCAGTTAGATTGAAAGGTATTGTATGGGATGCAGAAGCAAACTCAAAAACTCAGATAGTTTGTGTTCACTTAAGAAAACTGGCACAAGTTGTTTATTTTTGGTAGCCAAGTGTTTTGTTAACATTCAATGCTGTCTGTTAGATATAAATCAAAATTTTATGCAACGGTGAACTTTCCATAGAATCCATTTAAATGTAATTTTATTTCAGTTTATAAAAATTAAATGAATATATGACCAAAAGTAATTTTAGCATGTGACAAAATGTTATTGCTATAACTTTATATAAAGTGTTCTGTAGCTGCTGTTTGATGCGTAACTTGAAAAAACCATAATATGATAGTCAAGAGTAAAATTTATTTTTATTTTTTAGTTGGTTTCCACGCTTAGGGTAGGGCCTATGGATTCTGAGTAGGCTAACAGGTTGAACCACTTTCCCACCACCTTTGCCTTTCTATAAATTTAACATCAACAGCTGTTATCAACAGTAAAAGAATTGTATTTTTATAAACATCAAATGGAGAGCCCGGATCAACGTAAAAGTCATGAAAGCTGCTAGAAACATTAACTTATATATAAATTATAATGTTTGTCTGTCCATCCATACTTCTGTCTGTCCAGCTATGAAGTTTTAAGATTGAGAAATCTGCTGGGAATTGGATTTGAACTCACAGCCTACAGCTGTGCGAACATCTATCTATCCAATACCCTACACTGCCAACTTGCTACACTATGGAATGAATTTGGCACATACAGTCAAACATGGATAACTCGTCCACGGATAGCTCGAACACATGGTTAATTCGAACGGTTTCTTTGGTCCGTTCCCACGTAATGATAAATTGCTATACATAACTCGAACTCAACACTGTTAACTCGAACTGTTTTTTTGCCCAACGGCTACCGAAACGGTTGTTATCGCTTTAGAAAATCACTTTATTCAAAGCCATAGAGGTAAACCTCATCTTTTCGTAATTCATAAGCGTTGTTATTACCATCATCGGCAAAATATTTTTGTCAACGACTTTTTTAAAGGTTTGGTCAAATTTTATTTATACTGCTATACGATGGATAGCATGGGCTTGCTGGGTCACGCGCGCAAGGATTTTCGCCACGCACATACAAAACAAAAATCGCATGTTGTTTTGTATGTGCGTGGCAAAAATCCTTGAGTGCGTGACCCGGCTAGCCCGTGACGAATAGTTTTCCGACATTGATTCCGTGTTGAATCAACGTCGGAATGTTGAATGTTTAAAACGTTTTAAAAATTGTTGTAATTAAACGGATACGTCGTCTTAGCTAAAAAAACTATTTATCGTTTGACCTAAACACAGAACACATATGTACATTCAATAAGTATTCATTCAAAAAGCGTGAGTGATATACAATGCACCGTAAAACCTCGTAAAACTTTTAATTGAACTGCCTCGGAGTGTTGCTCTTAACGAATCCCAGGTAAAGTAAGGTAATCTTTGCATAAACTTCAAGAAAAATCGGCAAAATTGATCATGGGTAAAACGCTCAAAAGAAAAAGATGTCTTTTCTTTTGAGCATTTCAACAACGATCAAGTTTTGTCAATGTCAATCTAAAAAACGTCCTGGCAATAACATCACCTCAAACAACAAACCAATCTCAAGTGATAGAAAAATCTTTATACTTTTTAATAAAAACGTTTTAAACTTTACATTAGAAGCATTTAATTTGAAACAAGCCATTTGTGCTTTTGATTTATATTATAGTTTGCATATGTACATGTATCTACATGTACTAATAAATAAGTAAATACATGGACTTGTGACAGTGCTCTGATAACTTGAGCGCTCTGATAATTCGAACACTTTTGCTCGGTCCCGTGAAGTTCGAGTTATCCATGTTTGACTGCACTTAGAATATGTGCCAGTCTTTCATGGCTTCACTTTAAACACTGCAGCTAGCTTTATGTGTAAAGCCATACCAGAAGAAAAATCTGTGACGACTTACCAGAAGAGAAATGCATGTCTAAATTGTCTATAAGGGAAGAAAATTGCTTAAACTCATATAACCAACAAGACTATTGCAATCAGTATAGATCTGTAGTAAGCACTGCAGCCTGTACTGTATGAATTACACAGAAATAAGCGCTGTAAACATAAATAGCACAGTACACAGAAATAATCAAACACCTTGATGTAAAAATTAGAATGGTAAACTTTGATGTTGAAAGTGTTGAATAAAAGTAAATTTTTTGTTCAAAACCCTTTTTTAATGCTCGTGCAATGCCGGGTATTCTTCTAGTTACTCATAAACACAGAAATCTGTTATCACCTACTGAAGTAGTCTAAAAATTATGACATGTGACAAACAGGTGGAGGTTGAATTTCTGCTAAAACCAGAATAGAAAAAAAGAAGAAAAAAACTAGAACTATTAGGAAAAAAGCAAATTTGAGAAAGACAAGATCATAGCACTTTTAATATGCATAGTTGATTTGAATAGGTTAGAAGCCTTCACTGTTTACCATAAACTATTGCATGATTCCAAAACATTTTTCTGTCCTACATAACAATGAAAGATTCACAAAAGGATGAAGCTATATGTTTACAGAATGCAGGCTAAATTGATGTTGGCATAAGATTGCATAGAGTTGTGCAAAGCTTAATAGACTTTAATTACAATGAAATGCTATGAAAAAATGATGAATATAAACTGTGTATTGATAGTGCAGACAACTCCTTTTTAGGATGATGTAAACCAGCTATGGCCAAATGGCGGATCTGGATTTGTATCTTTGCAGTTTTTTTGTTGATTTTTCAAGTTAACTGTCTAAAAGTTTTTTTCAAATTACTCTTTTTAATTTGTTTTAAAAAAGATTTTTGTAAACTTATCTCAGAATTTTTGTAAATTCATTGTTTTCAGCAGTGAATTTTGTAAAAAATAATCATAGAACGACGACGCACAAATATTCATCTTCGTAAACTTTAAGAGTTTCTGTAAGCAGCAGAAAACTGTTTTTTGAGAATATTGTGTAGTGAAAGCCCACTCTTCATTTTCCGCACTGATATCAGACATATTTATTGCAGCACTAACTGATTTGTAGTTCAATTATGTATACAAGCAAAATTTTGTCAAATCGTATTTGACACCTTGTTTAAGATGTACATAACTAATTGCATGTTTATATATGATAAAAAAGAAAAATACTCATCTTCAGCTTGTTCTGGATCTTTCATTAGTCAGATTTGTCTGTAACGGATCATGGCCAAAATCACATAGTGAAGGAAATCACATCATTTGCCCATCCCTGATGTAAACAACGTTATCAAATAGGTAGTTTGTTTCATGAATTCTCAGATGGTTAATGGGTTGGTCGTGTCAAATTTTAAAGATTTTATCATAAAAATGCAAATATTTTCTATCATAAAATATTTTTAAATCAATGAGTCAACATAGGTTGCGCTAGAACAAGTGATTGGATAAATTTTCCTCGTCGGCCTAAGCTCATCTCCGTAAAATATGTTAGAAATAAAATATATACTGCACCATTGATCACCTACAAAAGTTCATGAACTCAATCAAAATTTTAGTCCGAAGCGATAGAACCGAAACATCAAATACAAATATTTTTTATCTCATAAAGTACTGAGTGCTCAATCCTAATAGGTTTTCTGTTTATAGGTTTCATGATTATTTAAAGCATGACTGGTAGCAGCTCATTGAAATCTACTTGTTTGTATGGCTAGAGGCATTTCTTTCAGGTCTTTCATTTCAAAGAGCTCAACAAAGTAGTGAACCGATATTGCTGCCAAAACAGCCAACAAGTTAAATTGGTGCTTCCTGCTAGCCAATGGCATGCATCTATAGAGGTTCCTCAAGAGATCTGCTTCTACCTTCGTACAGCAGGTGGCAAAGGGAAGACAATTGCCACTTTAAGCAACTATTCCGCAAATCTTCCATACTTTAATCAACCAGAACTGTGATAAATTTGAAATACTGTATTGCTACGATTTATTTTCTGCCATAAATGTTTGAATAAATTGGTTGTTGGTCTGCCTAATTTTTTGAAAAAAGGAATTTATTTTAGGGGTTTTTAATGTTTTACTAGAAGTATTTTATGTATTGAGGTAAAACAAACTTTTACTAATTCTTTGACAATGGTTTTGCAACCATCCGTTTACGTAAAGTTTGTTGAAAGTTTATAGCGATTCATACAGTTTTAGCTTCATAGCAGCCAAGGCCTAGTGGTCTAGAACACCTGACTCGCAAACAACAGGTTAGAGTTCAAATCCCAACAACTGCTACTGGTGATGACAGGAATAACATCCAACCTTTAATTGCTGTCTGCAACTAGGCATGTTCCCAGTCACTGAGGTTTCCTTGTCACTGGACTTAAGCATGGTTAGCCAAAATCACAAAACAGTTGTTTGTGCAGCACTGCTTTTGAAAAACATGCTCAGATTCTGCTTACAGTAAGTTAAACAGCCATACTTGGTCTTTAAGGGATTGCTCACACATACACCTTCATATTAGTTTAGCCTTAGATGAGTTGATTTTTGCTCCGGAAATTTGTAATCTCTTTCACTATGTGACATGTATTGCCTGGTGCTCTATCTCCTTCACTATATGACATGTATTGCCTTGTGCTCTATCTCCTTCACTATGTGATGTATATTACTTTGTGCTCTATCTCCTTCCCTATGTGACATGTATTACCTTCTGCTCTATCTCCTTCACTATGTGACATGTATTACCTTCTGCTCTATCTCCTTCACTATGTGACATGTATTACCTTCTGCTCTACCTCCTTCACTATGTGATGTATATTACCTTGTGCTCTATCTCCTTCACTATGTGACATGTATTACCTTCTGCTCTATCTCCTTCACTATGTGATGTATATTACCTTGTGCTCTATCTCCTTCACTATGTGACATGTATTACCTTCTGCTCTATCTCCTTCACTATGTGATGTATATTACCTTGTGCTCTATCTCCTTCACCATGTGACATGTATTGCCTGGTGCTCTATCTCCTTCACTATGTGACATGTATTGCCTGGTGCTCTATCTTTTTCATCTCCTTCACTATGTGACACGTATTGCCCATATGAGTGGTCATCTTGAACTCCATCAAAGATTGACTAAAGATCTAAAGAGCATTAACAAAAATGTATTTTTCATTCTTTTCACTAACTTTTGCACAGCTACAAAATACATGCCGCGGGACATGCAAGGAACCTGTAACAGTTTGTTGGCTAGCAATCAACAATGACAGTGTTTATTTGGCTGGTTTCTCAAGTATGAACAACAGTGAGATGATGATGCAACAAACTAAGCAGCATCACTTACTGAGCTTTCATAAAATACCTCTCAAACTACTTCCAATAGGTGAATGGCAATTGCTCAAGCTGTTGCACATCCATAAACTTGGAGTTATCCTCTCAAGTTTTTAACAGGATACGATAATTGCGTTATTGCTTAAGAAATGTCTAGAAATGCAAATAAAAAATTTGCAAGCATTATGTAAGTATTTCATACCAATAATCTACCAACGCCGACTATTTATAAAGAAATTGGGTCGAGGAAGGGGGCAGTTAACACTTGGTGTAATGATAAGTGTCATAGGCAATCAATTACCTGTGTGTCAGTCTTGTTGCAAGTGTCAGAGCATATAACAGGACAACAGAGACTGGCCAGCCAGAGGGCAAGGTTTACCAACCACGAGGAGTGATCAGAGTCTAAATTTAGTTTGTGTTTTTTAGTGTAATGTAGGCTACTTGTTTATTATGCGCATTTCCACTGTGGCTGTACTTGGCTGTCTGGCGAGAGCACAGTTACGAGCATTAAAATGTCACACGCACTTGAGTAATACTATTACACTTTGAAGGTTGGATGCAAGATAACTTGGGGAATTGTCTCCTCATCTGATTTTGCGTCTATGTAGACTAGGCTGGGTAGTTTTGCTTTGTCTGGAGCAATTTCAGCTTATGTAGGATTACAAAATTTTGTTTGTTTTGAGCAAAATTTTTCCAATATAATTCCAAAGTTTCAAATCGATTGATTTTCATATTTTTAGATATCGCCAAAGTACTAAGGACATTTCTGATCAACTGAGAAATGAAAGACAGAAAATTTGTTTTTAATGTCACGCTGATTGAAACTTTTGGTAACGAAAGATATAAAATATATGAAACTAGAAAACCTTTTCTCTTCATCACCGAGAGCTTTACACTAAAACTAGTGTTTTGTTTTTTATTCGTTAAAAATTTGAACACCATAAAACTCTGTGTACTGCGATCATTGTTTTTTTAGTTGCATTTAAAACAACAATTATTTTACTGATTTGTGAAATAAAAATTGCTTATTTGAGTTCTGGTTTTTTCTTTGGTTTCTACAAGTCAGAGTTTCAAAATGATACTCAGTTCAGAAGGAGTTGTGCTATTTTAGGTGATTCACAGTTGATTGAAAGGCGCTTGTAAGGTCTAGGATTAGGGGACCTACTTGTACATGTATATAGAGGATTAGGCTTCGGAGTGTTAATGCATCATCAACAAGCATATGCTCAACTTAAGACTGGTTGTCTCTATGTTGTCGTAAGTCGGCATTGTTCTCTCCACGTTTATTCATCCACAAACTGATAGAATCGTTAAGGCAACTCGATATCGTCAGGAAACATTGTAACTGTCAAACTATCTCAATAGTTGGCCGATCGTTTACAACAGTCTGTGCGATGTACACCGCTTCAGCGATAGTGAATGGTCATCGCTGATTGCTTGGTTTATATTTTCTTTTGTGACAGTTGCTATGGGACTGGTATTTCATTGTTTCTGAAACTGCATTGTATAATGAGGACGCTATACAGTGGAATATCTGCTGATGAAAATGTGGATGGGTTTGTTATACTGTGAAAATTGTTATCATAGACTATCACGGAAGTATTGTGTGATTAACACCAGCATATGATGATATAGTGTGAATTGTAGGTAGATATCTACAGTTATAGGCTTATCAGCTTGTGTGTGAGCAAAGTTTGAGTATGGTGTCTGCTAAAGCCTGGTTGCCATATACTCCACAAGCTTCGGTGACAACACTGCAGGCTATTGCAGTGAAATGTGAGCCTACAAACCGGGTCCCACCGAGTACCGCCGGTAGTTGCCGGCGGTCAACACAAGTGTTTAGCGCTGTTCATATTTCTCGAAAGATGCACTGTATAAGTGAAGGTCACCATTATCAAAACGGCATGGCGAGCGAACATTTTATGCAATTATTAGCGATGCAGCTTTATATGTGAACAGAAGCCGCCAAGCCTAGAGTCTTAAGCATTTTGCTGCACGAGTTACTGCCTGGATCTCGCAATCGATATGGGAACCAGGCTTTAGCTTACTGCAAGCAGAGGCTGGGCATGTTTTAAGAGTATTATTGTACAAACAATGACTCTGTGATCTTGGATGGACATGTCTGAGTTCAGTGGCACGAAAACTTCCGTGACTGGAGACAAGCCCTAAGCAGAGAGCTGTTTAAGGTTGGATATCAGGATCAGGTCAGAATTTTAGACTCTTGGACCACTAGGCCAGCTTCTATTATCCATTTAAATTCAACTGACAGACATATCTTGATTAATGGTTTTCAAAGTGTTGCAATTTTGATAGAAAAATGTCGTTGTCCTGTTATCACAACTTCATTAGCTCTTATGGAAGCAGCTATCAGCTACTACCAGACTGTTGACCTTTGATCTAAAATGCCAACGCTTATTAGTTGCATGTTTGTACAAGAAAAATAAATTTCTTGTCAGGCTTGGAAAAGACACAAGCTTTTCTTAGTTTATGTAAAATGCTTTTATCAATAATCTCTGTCAGATCACAATCATATTTGCCGAGCGTTTAACATTCAAGATTGACATAGTGTAGATATTACACTGCTAGATCAGCAGATTGGACTTTGGTCAATATGATGGTGGACTTTGATCAATAGTCCTAAACAATAATCAAAACAGAACAGGAAGCGCGTCTATTGGCGTAATTTTGGGAAAGTTTGGAACGTCTTTCTCTTCTGAGCGCTTTAACTGCAATCAAATTTTATTAATATTAATCTTGAAACATCCTGGCAGTCAGATTACCTAAACAAACAAAATCTTAAAGGATAAAAAATATCTATACTTTCCTAAAAAATCTATTAAAATTTGATGTGCTCACATATTTAATAGCAGAGTAAATTTTTGTGCTTCTCAGAAAGTTCATAACTCGCAGTGTTTTGATATGTAGCTGTGCTTTTTACCCTCTTCTGATCTGTTGCACAGTGTTTACATTTACCAAATCCTGGAGCACACCCCCAACCAAACTGACACAGAATGACACAAACTGACACAATATGACACGAAATGACTCAGAATGACACTTTAACGCAGTAATACATATATTTCATAAATGTTTGTATTTATACACTCAGTGTGAAACCTGGGCATGTTTTGATAAAACACAAAACAGATATCCTTGTGGTAATGGTAAAAAGACACACAAAGCTCTTGGCCACCTTTCGAAACCTCAGAATAATTGTACTAGTCTGAGATAGAACTGCTCTGCAAGGGTTTTGAACTTATAACATAACATGGTTAATAACATAATCATAATAGCATATGTTATGATAGTAACATAACACATTTAATAAGTTATTGAATGTGTTTATACGCTCACTCTGTATGAAACCTAAGCCTGTTTTGATGAACCCAACATGTATATCCTTGCAGTAGTGGTAAAAAGACACACAAAGCCTCGCTTACAAAGACTTACAAAAACTCACAAAAAGACTCACCATCTTCCAACACCTTGGAATAGTTGTCAATCTGAGAAAAAACTTGCTTTGTATGGGGCTTAAATTCACAACATATTCAGCTGAGCACACTGATGTTCTGACCATCTTCCGTCTGCGCTGTAGGATATTCTCTTACTCTCTCATTCTCTCTGCTGTATTACCAACACTTGCAGACCTGCTACAAACAATATTTTCTATTATATGAGCTGTGATCACCGAGTCATCTGTCTGAAGCAATGGTTAGAGGTTGTGAAAAAGATTGCATTACATGGGATTTGAACTCACAACTTTCAACATAGTAGATCTATGCCACTTCATCACGTCCTGACATTATCAAATTATTGTGCCCATATTTATATACTCGGTGGTTGATCAGCACACCTGTCTCTCATGATACACTAAACTGCAAGTGTACTAATTACATTACATTGGACTTAGATTTTCATGAACCAAAAGTGTTTTCCACTCAACAAAAACAATTCTTTATTAGAATTTGAAGGGATTTTATCAAGTACTAGTTGGCAAGCTGCAAGCTATTTGAGATATGAATAGCGAATTATTATTTAAAGCATGGCATAAAATATCAATTTATTGTTATTATCATAGACCTATTAACTACACTTAATAGTTAATACATTACCTATTAATTCATTATAGTTAATTAATATTAATTAATTATAATAGTATAGTTAATAGGTCTATGGTTGTTATTAAAAGCGTGATGCAATTTTCGTTATTACAAAAGCTTTTGTTTGCACTGTTGGTTTTAAAGTAGCCATGCTTTTTATTGGATTTCGAAGTATTACTAAAATTTCTGATTTGAGTTTGGACCAGAGTTTAAAGAAGTAGATGAAATTCAATCATCATATTTTAGTACTCGATAGAATGATTGCCATTATAAAGTTTTTTATGTGTTCGTGTAAGAATAGCTATGACAATTATCAAGACAATAAAATTAGACTGGCTATGGCAGCATTTTGGCAGTATTTGAGGGTTTCGGCAATCCAGTGGTGTCATCCTTCATTTTGAAATTATCACCCCCCCCCCTTAATCCAGTGCCTGCTTATGTGAATTGCAATGGCACCTTAATCAAATACTGTCTACAGTCCTAGAATCTAAAGCTAGGATAGAGCTAAGGCACGTATGCCTTAATTATATACGCAGATGTGGCAACTAATCAATACATATATACGCCTGTAATCTCAATAGCCGATATCTTCAGATGCCGGCATTAACAAGCAGGGCTATCGCATCAGCCTGTCCAATTAGTAGGAAATGATGCTGAAGCCCTGAGTCTATGTGCCGGCACTACTCTACTTGTGGTTGCACTAGCAAGTAATATCTGCTCTTGTACTAGCATTTGTCTCAGGAAAAGTGAAACTTTAGCTAAAGGTAAGTGTTGACAATATTTCCCATCACTGCATTTGTAAGTCTATGGTCATGTAAGTCTATGGTCATGTAAGATATGTAGAGGGTTTGTGCTAGTTTTATAGCTGCAGTTTTTGTTAGGATTTCATTTTTACATCTACTTGCCTTTATGTTTATTAGCCTATGTTTGATGATAACACAAATGTACGCGCATGCGGGCTTTTACACCGAAACTTTCTTCTTGTAAAACTCATTATATTTCTTTGAAAACTGTCCTTGTCCTTCAGTTCGTAAGTTTTGTTCTGTTTACATAGTTTATATAGGAAGGATACTCATTGATGCTAGTATGGCGAGTTAATTTCTCAAAAATGCTACCAAATAAATTGAAAGGTTGACCGGGAACATATCAGTCAAAAACCAAGTTGGAATTTGTAGTTCTTGGCGGAGTAGTCAATTTTAAATACAAGAAGCCCAGGCTATAGCTGTCATTTGGATCTCATGAATATTTAAAAAGATGTCCATTCTAGATCATGGAAATCTGCTATTATATCCTCCTACTTTGGCCTGTCTAATAGCCACCTGCTTTAGCCTGTCGAGCAGCCACCTGATTTAGCCTGTCTAAAGGCTATCAGCTTTAACTCGCTGGATGCTGCTTTGTGTATTCTATTAAAGAGTTTACACTTTTAGTGTAAACTCTTTAATAGAAACTCTATTAAAGACTGTAAACTCTATTAAAGAGTGTCACTTTCACAAATGAGGTTATATAGTAAGTCTCACTGATTAATATCATCTCACTGATTGATATCGATCCATTTTCAAACTTCAAACACCCGGTGATATATTGAATGCCAAACTATATTCACTGTCTTTGTAGTGCTTGATTTGTTTCAGTTACACTTCTTAGCCTGGCATTATGGAAAGATTTTGTTGTAAGCATTCATAAAGTTCTTTGTTTGCAGCTTTAGTCAAGGACTTGTGACAAAACCTTCTTTGTTTTACGCATGTAGGCCTACATTTAGAAAGTGTAAGGCGAACCACCATGCTGAAGTTACAAAATACATTATGTACCAACACTAGCGAAGAGTCTAGTTTTTTTAAACTTATAACTTATACAGAGAGGAAAGTTGCAAACTGGATGGCCTTGAGAAAACAAAAAGGTTTTCTTGTGCAGTATTTTGCTGCATGAAAATTTGAATTGATGCAACATTGTGTAAGACAACAAAAACCTAAAATCAAAGTTTATTTTGGTAGCTTGGTGCTTCATATCTCATTTCTATTTAGTATTTAAAAAATGTATGTGTAATGAAGAAAATAAAGAGTGATGTTACAGGAATACAAGTGCTAATTTAAGCAGCAAAACAAAGGTGCCTTGAAATACAAAATAGACTGCATAAAAGTTTATTTTGGTCAGTTATTTGTTTCACAGTTCACATCTAAGAAATGTATGGTCAACGAAAAAAAATAACTCAAAATTATCTAACAGTAAAAACTATTAACTCTCATCAGATATGCACAGCTTCAAAATAAAATGTTTTTTATGTTTGGTTTGGTGATAATTTTGTCTAAAAATCTAGCAATTCTTTCCTAGACGTTATTGATCCTGAACTGAAAGAGCTAAGCGATAGTTTGTTAACAACTAGATGCCAGTCTCTAAAGAGCTTCTAAATGCATTAGCCTTTTGTGTTTATGATATGCAGATGCAGTTCTTTGTTATGATTATTGGAAGTAGCAAACTCTGGCAGATGGCTCTGCGGCTGTTTCCTGTTGGTCAAGAGTTTGTAATGCGCAAGCTAAATGGATTTTGTTAATTATCCAGCTTATTATAGCTTTGTTAAGGCTGATACTAGCAGCTGACGCTTGCATATCCTTGTTGATCAAGAATAGGTGATAGTTTTGCCAACTGCTTTGTTATGACTGGCTTGCGGCTTGCTGATCATCAGGGAGCAGATTTTATAATGCGATCCGAAACGTTTTGAAAGAAAGTAGTTCAATTCCCAATTAACAACAATAGTATAAAACCTGGTCACTTTAAGGTTGTTCAAGACATCCTGAAAAAAATTTCTTTGACAAACCAAGCTATTAAAAAAGATTATTGACTAATATGTGAACACTGGCAGAATTCTGGCACTGCACGAGTACTAATAAGCAATTTATAAACTCTGGCAGGTAATGTGGTTGCAATTGGTTAAGTTTCTTTACACAATGAATTTGAGTAACTTAAGCTAGTCTAAATATTTACTATAATAAGAAGTGCGCATATAATTGTGCTTTTATTCATTATGTTCTGCGTTTTGATCTCTCACACAATCATGACCTTCAAGCATGCTAACATTAAGACATATACATAGGAATGTGCCATGGGCTCTCGCAGTATTTGTAAAATCTGTTTTGACTTGGTGTTAATATTATCTGCGGCATTGGGTTGAGCAAACTTGTCGCGAAGCAACTTTTTATACATGATGATAGCCAATGGACTTTGTCTTTGTCTCACTTTTACTCATTGTCTAATCGCCAGCATTGACATCGTATATCATATGCCTGTGTTTGCACCCCCCCCCACTTCTTTTATATCTTAGCGTTCAGCTTTTGTCTTCAAAACTGTTTTTTTTCTAACATCAAAACCATTACCAAATAATGATAATCATTTCTATTTTGGGATAAAGAGATAGACTTATTTTTAAAATGCTGTCAAGTAGCCCTCAACGCTGCAGCACTATATGGACTAAACAAAAAATGTTCCTGTGTCAACGTAGCAGCAGATGCTCTGCCAACTGCAAGTGTGTATTTTTTTAGCTTTTAGCATATATTTTAATGCCTATTATATAAATTTATACTAATTCAATTTGCATTTTTATTAACTTGAGTTTTAAAACAATTTTTATTCTTGTTGGCATTTTATTACTTAAACAGATTGAGCCTATTTTGAACTTGAATTTTTTTTTAAGTTGAACTATGTTCTCTTTGTGCAATACAAATTTCATTTCAGAACTCACTCTGTTGATGGTCAGCAAGCCAATTAGGGAATAACAGCAGACGAAAATATCAAGCACTCTTAATATGCATAAATGAGCTAGTAGCATCAGTGTGTGCCGATTTATCAGCGAAGTCGTTCAATGTTTTTCTAGCATGCTTTCGCCTGGAAGCTCTTACTTTGGCTTAAAGTAGTTACTTTACCCTGCAAATTGCAGAAATTTAAAGCAAGACAACTCCTTATATTTGCAGCGCAATAAAAAGTTCAATCTAGCCATGGCTACAAAACTGGAAGGAGGAGCTTTATTTGCTACTATCGCCGCTACAGCGGCAGCGGGATTTGTATTAGGATTTGCTGCTAGCAAACTTAAAGATAAAATAGATGCTTCACGGAACAGCAGCAAACCTGCAGAAGACACGAGCTGAGACACGGACTATAACGAGACATTTCATTATAGGAATCCGCAAATACTCTTTAAATCAGGATGGAACTAAATGATTTTATCATTGCACATTACTGAGATATTATTAGCTACCAAATGAGTAAACAAATAAACAATTGAATGTATTATATATGATGTTTCTCATGTGTATATTTCATTAAAATATCTCATCATTGTTGCTCATAAAAATTGCAAGTTACGCAAGAGTCTAGAACACAACACATTCAAGTACATGTTATGCCTTAACACTTATGCTGCCTTACCATTGCTGCCTTATCGATGCTGCCTTACCCATGCTGCCTTACCAATGCTGTCTCAATTATGGTTTGAAAAACCTGCTCATCTCACTCTCATTTTCACAAAAGGATGATAAAACTTCTTAATAATAATAATAGCAGTAATTGACTTAATCAAACGGACTCAATCTAATGGTGTAATTTTTATCCTGATGTGGTCAACAACCGACTAAACCTAACTGCATGACATTTAAGTTACACTGAGACTTTGAAATGAAATCGCTCTCAGATGTAAAAAGTTTGGCATAATTCATGGCCTCAGTGGCCTATGCAAACTTTCGTCCTTAAGAATTGTCTTAGCATAGCAACTCTTGTAATATGAGACAACTCCAGTAATTGAATATCTCACATAAAAACAACACTGATGTATTAATTATCACGAATTATGTATTCAAAAAATAGTTGGGACTAATGAAACTATAAACTAAAACAAGTATTTTATTTTTAACCATTAGCTCATAATATATATTATTTATTTTACAATATAGATTTATGAAGCAATATAGAGTTATTTATTGAGGAAATTGCCTAGCATCCTATGATCTCAAACCAATTTGAACCAAAAATTGTTTTCTTTTGAAATATATGTAAGTGTTTTCCACATATTTTAAAGATTAGAGTAAATATTTCTTTGAGACTGTATGGAGTCATTGAAATGCTTTTTTGTGAATATTTAACAACTGTAACACTTGGGTCATCATTAGTGCTGCTCATGTGTCTGTGGTTCCAGACCAACTTGATGCAAAGTTAGCACTCCATAACATTTCACAATAAGAATTTATTAAAAGTCACAAAAGGAAATTTGGTTTTTGAGCTTGACTGACCAAGGCAATATACAAACTTTTATTACTGGATATTTCTATTTATTAGGACATCGAAATTTTTTTCGAGAAACAATTTTACAATGTTGGCATAACAAATTGTGAATGCACTCTACAAAGCCTAGAGTAGAAAAATACAAAAAAGCTTGAAGTTAGGAAGGACTATTTACATTTACGATTTTACAGGAGCAATTTCTAGTTTATCATGCCCTGGGTCATCAAACGAAGTTGAAACCTTTAGAACACAGGCTAACTGTTTAGCAATTACCATAAGCAATTACCAGTTTAGCTGTAATAAGCTATCAGGGGCCAAAATACTTAAAAATATGATTTTTCTGCAAAATACTTGGTAGTCATTTTAAAAGGTTTATTTGCTGATCTCTGACCTCTGACATATATGAGTTGGTTTATTTCTCCAAGTGCTGCCGGTCTGTTAAACCTGCTGCTAGAAATTTCATTTCAGCTCCAGTTAATTTCAATGACAGTGTGCAAACTACCTACAATTTACATTTTGTTAAGAAAACTTCCAACAGCTTCCATTCACATGCTGTAGAAAGTTATTGTGCCCTAAAAGAAAGTGAGGTATGTGAACCTAAAGTATGTTATGCAATATGAAAATTTCCACTTTTTGATTTGTGTCATAACCGCTTTTACATTTTGCTTTTTCACCTCTTACTGTGCGTTTAAATGCTTCCATTTTTGCTGCAGATCTGCAGCAGATTCAGCAGCAGATTTTGCTGCTGCTGAAGATCCACTTTCTGCAGGTAAATAAAGAGGTAAGTTTATTTGACTGCATAAAGTAAATAAAAAGCATATTTATTAAAAAAAGTAAAAAACATATTTGGGTTTCAAGTAAAAAAGAGTTAATTTGAGTGCAGCTTAAATTTAAAGTTTTTAATGTACTGTTTTTAAAATATTTAAAGCAAAAGTTGTGCAATATAGATAAAAAATGTGCTGACCTTTGGACTGCTGCAACAGTAATGCAGTTGGTTTATTGTGATACACAGCCGCTTGTAACAAACTTATATGTTCTAGAAAGGAGCACTCAAAAAGTATTTCAATCACAACACAGCATAAATACAATGGTGGTAGAATTTCTATGCATAACAAATATTTGGCCATCTTGAAGCTCTTAAAACCCTGAATTATGACTTAAAAATGAACTTGCACAGAATTTTTGCAGATTTTATCAGAAATTACTAATATTTTGGATATTTTTTGATGTTTAAAGTGATTTCACTGCCAGGATATTATTTTAAGATTAAAACCAACAAAACCGATTACTGTTAAAATGTTCAGAAGAATAATATGTGTAAAATGACGTCATTAGTTACTATCATTGCTATAGTTAGTATCAGCTATTGTGGTTAAGTTGCAGCATTACACATCGCTATTCTGTCAGTCACTTTGCAACTATCGACGTCATAATCACACCTTTGATTGATCAGAGCACTTTAACCGCAATCAAGTTTTATCGTCTTTACCCTTGAAACATCCAGGCAGTCAGATCATCTCAAACATCACAACAATCGCAAATGATAAAAAATATCAATACTTTCTAATAGAATCTATTAAAGCTTTTTGTAAGTTGATTTTTAACAAAGTCGTGATGATAATAATGATGATAATGCATTTTGTTCAACTAAAAGTTTTTTAGTAAACCGGTGAACCAAACAGCCGTAACAACAATAATTTACTTTTGTGATTGAACATGCTCTATTGCTCATTGAAAAGCAAACCTAAAGGTTGACTTGCAACAAAATTCACATTACCGTTATTAGGTATCAAAAGATTCACCATATCTTACTCTGCTGTGTTGTAGGTGCAAAATATGTGGAAATGTGATTACAACCTCTTAAAAGCTCAAAAACAAACAGTTAACTGCAGCCATGACAAAAACGCCGTAATTTGGAATCCTTTTCCAAAACGGATCAAATGGGATGTGGTTGAAAACGATGGCTTCTGTTTACACTTTCATGCAACCTCAATCGTCAAAATATTTTCACAAATATACTCCTCGCATTCAATAAAATCATGTCTATTGTTTTATGCATCTATTTCATCATCATTGTAATGCTGTCACTTTGAGCAATGATATCTCAAAACCTACCATAAAAAATTGTTTAATTCTTTAACCTTAGCTCGAAGGAGTGGATATCTTCTTCTAATAAACATGACGAGCCTGTTGGTCGCCTGTGATAGTAGAAAAATGCTGCAGAAATTATTCGCGCGGTTTGGCAGGAAGTATGGGTCACATGATCAGATTACGACTAGATGATTCGTCTAAACTGAAGCGAAACTGTAAAGTAGCGAGCATCTATATTTAATAAGGGCTTTCCGGTAAAACCCGAAGTGTTTGTCATAAACTACTGCTATGAGAAAATTTATATTGAGCTTTTAATTGACCTTTCAATTTACGTCAGAACATTACGTGACAAAACCACAACCAAATGTTCCGATTCCGATTCCGATCTACGGCAGTTTTGTGATGGTTGCGAGCAACTGTTCGTTTTTGAGCTTTTAAGAGCTTGTAATCACATTTCCACATATCTTGCACTTACAACACAGCAGAGTAAGACATGGTGAATCATCTGATACCAAATAACTGTAATGTGAATTTTGTTACAAGTCAACCTTTAAGATAAGATTCCAGATTAGCACTGGCTTGTAGGACGGTACAGAAGTCAAATAACGCAAGGAGTTGGTGATAACATTACAGCGCTGGACAGTCAGACGAATGTCTAAATTTACCTTCTCCTAATGTAAGTAGTATTGAGCTATGCCCACAAACTGTAGCAGTTGAGATTGATTTATAGTTTTTTATGGACACAGAGCATGCTCTAAAAGGTTTCAAGGAAATGACTTCTGGCATTAGCTAACTTTTATGGGCAATTTTTCAAATTTTTTATCAGTGCGAAAAAAAAATCGTTTGAAAGACACTCAACAAAATTTATGCACAAGCCGATTAGTGGAATTCTATAACAACTGACAAAAAGGTAATGTGGCACATACAAACATTTCACAGACAAACTATATAACAACATGGTGAAAACCGGAAGGAAAGTTTTGTAATGCTAAAATTCTTAGCGATGAAAATCTAGTTAAATTTACTCACTGGCGAAAATTGTGGGTGTTACCTTATGATGCTACCAGGTATTGTGGGTGTTACCTTATGATGCTACCAGGTATTGTGGGTGTTACCTTATGATGCTACCAGGTATTGTGGGTGTTACCTTATGATGCTACCAGGTATTGTGGGTGTTACCTTATGATGCTACCAGGTATTGTAGGTGTTACCTTATGATGCTACCAGGTATTGTAGGTGTTACCTTATGATGCTACCAGGTTTTCTCTAAAACATTTGCAGCTGGAAGAGTAAAAGAGAAAGGTAAAAAACGCGTGCTCGTTTTAAGGTGCGCATAAAACAATCTCGTGAGTTAAGAATTGGATTTTTATATCAGAGGCTGCAGCAACAGTTCAATGATGTCTAAGTTATGTAATGCAAGTCTTTATTGTAATAAATAATATTTGAATCAAAAGGTTAAGAAACTTATGTAAACAAAATCGATACAATCAAAAGATACAAAAGAATTAGTAGAATAATTACACAGAGCATTTTCATGGAGATAACTTTAGCTAGATCAGATTGTTGCAAATAATATCAATGCAGGTTCAAGACCTTTTATATTAGCATTTTATCACATATCACAGGGAAAGGAACTCGTGAAGCATTGAGAGAATTCACTAACAATACGCTCCCAGCTTTAAACCATAGTCTATCTGTTTTAGGTATTTTCATTGACTTCTCAAAGTCTTTTGATACCATAGATCACTCTATTTTGATAAATAAGCTTAAGCAAATAAAATTTTCTCATTCGAGTTTAATATTAATTCAAAATTTTCTATTAACTCATCTTCAAAGTGTTATAACATCTCAAAAAATATCCCCACCTTTGGTAATTAAATGTGGAGTACCCCCAAGGATCCATCCTTGGACCAACACTATTTTTGTTATATATAAATGATTTTGTAAAGAGTAGGCTACTGATAAATTTGAAGCTATTTTGTTTGCTGATGATAGTAACTTATTTTATATTGCTAAAAATGTGAATAAAGATATAACTATAATTGGCAAAGAATTAAATGTCATAAAAAATTGGTGTTACCAAAAGAAGCTAACATTGAATGTTGACAAGACTAATTTCATAGTTATTAAAAATCCACAGAATAAATTTCGATTAACAGAAAACATTTCCATGAATGGACAAAACATACTAATGACAGATAGCATAAAATTTTTAGACGTTACAATAGATAGTACACTAAACTGGTCAAGACACATAGAACTATTGAGGAAACAACTGCAAAAAAGTTTGGGACTTATTTACCAAGCCTCGTTAATCCTGCCAGAAATTCCCCTTTTGCTTTTATACAATACTCTAATTAACAAAAAAATGGTTTATTGCTTGGAAGCATGGAGGAGGGATCCAATGAGCTACTTAAACAAAATTTTAGTAATCCAAAAGCGATTGCTTAGAATAATATATTATAAAAACGTTTCTTTTCCGTCACCTCCTTTGTTTAAAAGATCTCATGTTTTGCCTATACCGCAACTACACCAACTAAGAATGTGTCTTTTAGTCTACATACAATTTAAATCCCAAACCAACTTGTCAAACCATTATAACACTCGTCATTCCTTATTTTCATTACCACTTCCACCCTCCTCTTCTACTGGTGGCCATAGACGGGTTGCTTATTGTGTGTCATCAGCATGGAATCCCTTGCCAATTTTGCTAAGAAAAATCAGTAGTCATGATGGTTTTAGAGCTGCTTTGAAGCAGTACTTGCTAGACTCTCTGGGATAGATATGCTCCAATTTCTATTGCTTAGATAACCATGTTTTTTCTTCATTGACAATCATTCTCGTCTGTTAACTCAGGCTCTGCGCCTCGAATAGCCATGCTACTGCACATATGGGCCCACATTGCACCTTAGTTTACTATAATCTTGTTATGTCATGATTAAATGTGAAATATAACAAATAAACAAAAATCTGAACAAACAGGCACTGAGATGAAATCAGTAATGGTTTACAAAAGATTATGCGCATTAGATGGTTTTGTTATATTAATTTTTTTAAATAATAAAATGAGCTTGAATGAAATAATAATGAAATTTAGCTTATCATTGTGTGCATCTTATACCAGGTATCTATCCAAATTAACTTCTAAGAATTTGATCGTAGAATTCTCCTAAAGCTCCAAATCAATTTCTTTTTCTAATTTTATTTTAACAATTTCTTACTACAGTGTATAGTGTTTTGTTGTTGTTGTTGTTGTTTGTTTATTTTCATCATAAAAACAGACGCACACAGAGACATAAACTAAATAAATATACATATATGAATAAGCAATCATAATACGATAGGGAGTGATGAAGGCCCACGTGCACAGTAGCAGAGATAATCAAGGTGCAGGGCTCGAGTTGACAATTTTTTTAATGCAAAAATTTTCACATATTAATACCTAAAGCCATCCCAATGAGTCAAGCAGATGCCTCTTAAAGCAATCCTAAAACTATTTGAATTTTCAATGTACCCGATCGATATTGGTAAGTCATTCCAAATACTGGACAACTGGTAAGTTGCCTGTCGATGTTCAGCTGTAGATGTAGACTTTGGTAAGGTAAGGCATAAGAAAAATAATTAGTAGCATAGGAGTGTTGTTGAACATGAGTGTCAGAGTAGAATGATGAATGAACGAGAATACCGAAACGAAGTTTGTATAACTCTTTAATTGGAAGAACATTAGCCTTTTTGAACAGATCGACTGTGTGGTCTTTGAATTTTTTATGGAAGATTATTCGCATTAGACGCTTTTGAATCAGAAATATTTTATTTAAATGACACTCTGCAGCATTGTCCCATGCTTCTAAACAATAAATTAGTTTACTGTTTATTAAGCTGTTATAAAGCAATACCAAAACGTGAGTTAGAAAAATTTCTGAGGCTTTGAAAATTATACCCAAATTTTTATGCAGATGACTTCTCAAATAATCAATATGAGAAGACCAGCTTAATGAGTTGTCAATAACTACTCCTAAGAATTTCACATTTGTAACATTATTTATTCGCTTACCATTGATACTTATATTTTGGCCAAGTTCGAATTAATTTTAATGGTTTTTGATTATTATAAAATTTGTTTTATCAATGTTAAGAACTAGTTTGTTTGCAGTACACCAGTTTTGAACTCTAAAGTTGAATTGATTTCATGGATATTATCATTTAATTTCTTGTCAGTAAAAAACAGATTTGTATCATCAGCAAACTAAATAGTAGAGAAGGGTTTTGAATAATAAATTAAATCATTTATATAGAGAAGAAAAAATGTAGGGCCGAGGATACAACTTGTGGAACCCCACATTCAATTTGTTGTGATTCTGATAGAGTAGATTTATTTGGATATACTAACTGAGTTCTATCAGAAAGGTAACTTTTAAATAGTTAGACAGTGCTACATGAAAAATTATAAGCTGTGAGTTTTTGAAGCAAAATAGAGTGATTTATGGTGTCGAAAGCCTTCGAAAAGTCGATAAAAATACCTCGGACAAGGTTTTTTCAATTTAAAGCAGAAAAAGACTGATTTGAATAATCTATTAGAGCGTTATGTGTGCCTTTCCCTTTATGAAACGCATATTGATGTTTGGTTATTATGCTGTGTGTTACCAAATGATTCTGCACCTAAACGTTCACGACTTTCTCAAAAAATTTTGAAAAAACTGGTAGAATTGATATAGGTCTTTAATTTCTAGAGACCATTTTTGATCCTTCTTTAAACAACGGTAGTACCTTTGCAATTTTCATGTTAGCAGAAAAAGTGCCAGTGTTAATTGCCATGTTTATTATATAGGTTAAGGGTAATGCAAGGTACCCTAGGACACTTATATTTCGCTAGTATTTAGTTTCGTGAGTAGCTCACAGAGTAAAATTTCGAAGCAACTTAATTTCGCAGCTCTGATGAGTGCGAAAATATAGTGATGTGAAAATAAATGCAGTGGAACAAACAATTAGGTTCCTCAGGTTCAGTTCACCGATAAAAAAAATTTCAATTTGCAACTAGTGTGTAATTGTGAACCGCAGGTAGAATGGTGTGGGCAAGGTCGATAATGCAATTTGATCGCTTGCTGCCATATGTTTCTTGGACTATCAACAGGCCCGTTTTCACTGGGGCAGCTGGCCGGCTGAGCCGCCCCAACTTTTTGGGAATTTTTTACAGTTAGTACAGTCCAACTTGGATAACTCGCCCTCAGATAAAATGTAACATTTCATCTCAAACACAAGGTCAACTCAAACGGATTAGTTTGGTCAGTTCCAACGCAATGATAAATTCCTTCAGATAACTCGACCTCAACATCATTTATTCGAAAATTTATTTGCCGAACGGCCATGGACACGGTTTTTATCGCTGTAGAATATCACTTCATTCCAAGCCATAGAGACAAACATCAACTTCTAGTAATTCTTAGGCATCATTATTATCATCATCAGAGGCAAAATATTTTTGTTAACGACTTTTATAAAGGTTTGCAGAAGATTAAGTTTTATCAAACACTCGCTTGGCCGTGTCCCATCGAAAGCGTAAAAGCCTCCGAATGAACTTAAAATAAAATCCGCAAAATTGATCTTTGTTAAAACGCTCAAAAGAAAAAGATGTCTTTTTTCTGAGCGTTTTAACTGCGGTCATGTTTTGCCTATTTTAATTTTAAAACGTCTCGACAGTCACATCACTTGAAACAAAACAAATCTAAAAAAAATTACAAGTTATTGAAGAGGTGTCAGTGGTGAATCCAAACCTTTCCAGAGCCATGCTGCTTGTGTTGTAGTGCGAGTGTCAGTGTGTCTTATTTTATTTCAACATACGGTGCTCACTGCATTGATTGATGTCTCCAGCACACGGATAACGCTACTAATGCTGTGTGCATTGACATCAAATTCCTATCATTATAAATCATTCTTAATGAGAAAATAATCATAATTAATTGCAAAATAATAACGTAATAAATTTTGACAGTCAGATTATTTTGTTGGTTTATATTTTAACGATGCTATGGTGGTCGTTAAAAACGTTAAAATAAATGTCGTTATAAAATTCCATTCTACAGTATCAATGAACAAAGCTATTTAGTTTCGCTTTTTTGCTCATTTATTATGATAGTTTAGTTTCGCACATGAAACTTTAGCGAGAGGATGACACCGCGAAAACGCGAAAGTTAGATGCCGCGAATACATAAGTGTCCTAGGGTAGAGTGCACAAATTTTAACAAGCTTAGAGGGAATCAAATCCAATCCTACTGGATTTGATTCCCGCTAAACCAGTTAGACCGCTACACCGCTAAAACATTTAAACCAGTTAAAGTGTTATTAACAACACTTTCGTCTACATGACATAATTTAAATTCCGGAAAGCTTTTAGACCTAATTGAAGGGAAGTCGAGTTGGCTTTCAGGAAAAGATTTAGCGAGCTGAGGTCCTATCTGGGTAAAATAATTATTAAATTTATTTGCTATCCGTAGTTGGTTTGTTATGATTTCATCATTGCTATCTGAAAGCAACTTAACAATTTTGTTGTCTTCGACAGCTTTCATTCCACTAGCTTGCTAAACCACTTTCCATGTCTCAGCAGAATTGGAAGATTCAACTATTAGCTTTTCATAAAACATACATTCGGTTTTTGTAATGAGTGTACTGACCTTAATTCTTTGAACAATGTACGCCTTTTTAAGCTTTGAACTAAAAGAAAACAAAATATATTTCTTGAAAAGTGAATATTTTTTTCTTATCTCAGTTTTAATATTACCTGTAAACCATCCGTTCATCATATAATTATTAACACAGCTTTTTTGTTTCTGATTCTTGAAGGGAGCAATTCTATCAAAAACTTTCAGTGATATTTTTACAAAATTATCATACGCTTCATTCACATTTCTTGCATCATATACAAGGTTCCATTTTACATTTTTAAATATACTTTCTAGATTATATGAATTTGTATTTTTGAAACATTGCTTTGATATTTCGGGAGTTATCTCACAGTTTTTATCTTAAAAGATTGCAAAATTTGAAAAGTGGTCAAAGGTGTCTTCAGTAATAGTACCACACACTATATCATTTGATTCAAAGTTACCGAGAATGTGATCAATACATGTCTTAGAAGTAGAGGTAACTTGAGTTAGAATATCTATTAAATTTCTAAAATTGTACCGATGAAAAATATCAATGTAACTAGAACTTTCATTGTTAAGGATATTTATGTTTATGTCTCCCACAATGATATGATCATGTTTAGAGAGGGAATGAAGATAAGATACAAAATCAACAAGAAATCCACCAGTGTCCAGTGAAGGAGAACGATAATTTGCAGTAATGGCAAGAGGCCTGCCAGAGGCACCAACCAGACTCACAGACATGGCTTCAGATCCACTTAACTTAACAGTATGATGTTCTGACACAGCTCAGCTACTGTGCACATAGACCCCAGTTTCACCACATCTCGTTGCGCAACATCTCGTTTGTTCCTATTTACAATTAATTTATTTGTTTTACACTAATTTTTCAAATATTTAAAGTTTGAAGTATGAAATTTGAAATTTTATATTGATGTTTGATTACAACTTTACTTATACTTAAAACTACAGCTCACTCTTCCATCTACTATATTTAACTAAATGATTAGTTTTTTTAACATATTGATGTTGTCCTAAACTAGTAGTACCTTGGCATGATTATATATTTCAAAAAATTTGCAAAACCGTTGATTGACCCAGTTGTAAAGTGGTGAACTGCCAAGCTGAATGTCATGGGTTTAAGTTCTATTAGAAGCATTTAATAATCACTCGTGCGTTAACAGCTTGGGCTCGCTGTGCTTCCAATGCTGACCTCAATAGGTTTACCGATGTCTCTAACAAAGCACTTAGGGAACAAAACACGAAGTAACTATATGAGACTTGTTTTTGCACAGCAAAGAATTTCTGAAGTTTCAAACCATCAACTGATCTACAGGTTAGCAGTCTAGTTGGCTACATTAAACAACAGATATGTAATTACTTCTCAATCTTAAATAAGTCACAGCTTGATTGCAGTAAGGATTTGTATAGCACAAGCAAATTAGTTCTATGCAGAAAACAATCTGAAATTGCAAGCAAAGTTGACAGGATGAGCGGAGAAAAAAATTGTTTTCGTCAATCTATCTTATTAGCTCACACTATTTTATCACATGAGAACTGTAGATAATATGATAAATTATTGTGAGCTAATGATACAGAGTGCTGAAAATAACTTTCCCTTCGCTCATCTCATCAACTTTGCTCGCAGTTTTAGGTTGTTTCCTGTATAGAACATGCAATAGAACATGCCAATGCGCATTGCAATAATTTCTAAGACTTTCTGGGAAATCCCAGACCTATTTAAAAAACAACTCCGGCTCTTTCTATTTCCTAACATTGACTCAGTTACTGAAGCGCGCTCAAGCGAGCGTGACCACCTCAGGATTAATGATTCACAATCAGTCGAACAAGGGATAAGAAAAACTGAGCTGTAGTTACAGGCCAAGTGAGATGAAAGCAGTGAGGAGAAGTGAAACAGGTTGCGTTAACAGCTTGGGCTCGCTGTGCTTCCAATGCTGACCTCAATAGGTTTACCGATGTCTCTAACAAAGCACTTAGGGAACAAAACACGAAGTAACTATATGAGACTTGTTTTTGCACAGCAAAGAATTTCTGAAGTTTCAAACCATCAACTGATCTACAGGTTAGCAGTCTAGTTGGCTACATTAAACAACAGATATGTAATTACTTCTCAATCTTAAATAAGTCACAGCTTGATTGCAGTAAGGATTTGTATAGCACAAGCAAATTAGTTCTATGCAGAAAACAATCTGAAATTGCAAGCAAAGTTGACAGGATGAGCGGAGAAAAAAATTGTTTTCGTCAATCTATCTTATTAGCTCACACTATTTTATCACATGAGAACTGTAGATAATATGATAAATTATTGTGAGCTAATGATACAGAGTGCTGAAAATAACTTTCCCTTCGCTCATCTCATCAACTTTGCTCGCAGTTTTAGGTTGTTTCCTGTATAGAACATGCAATAGAACATGCCAATGCGCATTGCAATAATTTCTAAGACTTTCTGGGAAATCCCAGACCTATTTAAAAAACAACTCCGGCTCTTTCTATTTCCTAACATTGACTCAGTTACTGAAGCGCGCTCAAGCGAGCGTGACCACCTCAGGATTAATGATTCACAATCAGTCGAACAAGGGATAAGAAAAACTGAGCTGTAGTTACAGGCCAAGTGAGATGAAAGCAGTGAGGAGAAGTGAAACAGGTTGCGTTAACAGCTTGGGCTCGCTGTGCTTCCAATGCTGACCTCAATAGGTTTACCGATGTCTCTAACAAAGCACTTAGGGAACAAAACACGAAGTAACTATATGAGACTTGTTTTTGCACAGCAAAGAATTTCTGAAGTTTCAAACCATCAACTGATCTACAGGTTAGCAGTCTAGTTGGCTACATTAAACAACAGATATGTAATTACTTCTCAATCTTAAATAAGTCACAGCTTGATTGCAGTAAGGATTTGTATAGCACAAGCAAATTAGTTCTATGCAGAAAACAATCTGAAATTGCAAGCAAAGTTGACAGGATGAGCGGAGAAAAAAATTGTTTTCGTCAATCTATCTTATTAGCTCACACTATTTTATCACATGAGAACTGTAGATAATATGATAAATTATTGTGAGCTAATGATACAGAGTGCTGAAAATAACTTTCCCTTCGCTCATCTCATCAACTTTGCTCGCAGTTTTAGGTTGTTTCCTGTATAGAACATGCAATAGAACATGCCAATGCGCATTGCAATAATTTCTAAGACTTTCTGGGAAATCCCAGACCTATTTAAAAAACAACTCCGGCTCTTTCTATTTCCTAACATTGACTCAGTTACTGAAGCGCGCTCAAGCGAGCGTGACCACCTCAGGATTAATGATTCACAATCAGTCGAACAAGGGATAAGAAAAACTGAGCTGTAGTTACAGGCCAAGTGAGATGAAAGCAGTGAGGAGAAGTGAAACAGGTTAGTAGAAATATTGACCTTTAATTGAAAGCTTATTGGTTCGTTTGCAACCACCTTACAGAAATCAGTACCAACGAATCAATAACCTTTCTGTATTTTTGCCAGTATTCAACAATTTTGCTGATTGGTTTCTTTTTTATCTAAAATTGTTGAGGCAATAATTTGATAGATAGAGTTGAATCAAAAAGTGAATTTAGTATCGAGTTTTGATTGGAGGGTTTCCTGTTTAGGTTATTAGGACTATTCAAGCAAGGCTTAGCTATGCCCACCCACAGCGAGCGTAGCCTATATATATAGTCTAAACATTTTATGTGGCTAGACGATGGGCGTGGCTGCTAGACAATGGGCGTGGCTGCTAGACAATGGGCGTGGCTGCTAGACGATGGGCGTGGCTGCTACAAGCGAGCCTATTGTTTTACATAGCTTATCCCGCTCCTACTTGACGGCTCAGCTATAGCGTCTGCTGTGTCGCGAACTGTTTGTAGCTTTCATTTGCATACGAATGACAACACTCTGTTTGTCTTGTCGCTATGGTTTGAATACAGAGCGCACACGCACACAATATAAAAGTCCCTAGCGATGTGGTGGCTGATGCCAGCGATAAAGTTAAATCTCCTACAATAAATGTTAAAGACCACTTTTTACTATTGAATGGAATTTGGCCACCTCTCCTTCATATATAGAGAATAGCCAATGAGTGTTTTTTGTCATTTTGCTATCCTAATGCTGATTGGTTAAAGTATGTATCATGATTGGCTTTTATTATCACCCTAGTCATGATTCGGCATTCAGTTCGTATTAATCTTTTATGGATTTCAATATTGTATATACGTACAATGTACTATACAAGTATGTCACTTGTATTAGGGCTCCTACATGTTCTTAAATGTACTTACATGTACTTACATCTACTTTCAATCAATTACATGTAAGTACATCTACTTACAACTACTTTTATGCAATACATGTACTTACATGTACTTACATTTACTTTCATGCAAGTACGTGTACTTACATGTAAGTAGATGTAAGTGCAGGACTTACATCTACTTACAATTACTTACATCTACTTACATTTGAAGTGATTGTAAAAGTTTAGAAATCAGTCTAAGTGCCCTGGCTAGAATATTTTTCTTCAGAGCGTTATAATTACAATTTTAATCTTGAAACATGCTAGTATACAGATAGTCTAAAACTAAAACAAAATCTCAAATGAAAGAAAAATATATGTACTTTCTGATAAAATATTATAAAGTTTGACCTAATTAATTGTTTATATTAGGACATGTGTGAAGTTGTTTATGCAAGAGTAAAGAATGTTTAAATCATTTTAATGTTTTTATGCTAAGATAACCCAAGTGCTTACCTTATATTCGCGTGTCTCTATTCATTTACATCGCTGAACATCTACGACTGGCGAGGGCAACTTCCCAACCACCCTCTTGATTTGAATAAAGCAAAAAATGTTGAAAACATAATGCAAAACAGACATATTTGAAATATATGAAAATAATATGTTATTGAAATGTAGTTTTAAAGAGAGTCTAACATTTTAAATGCACCAAAACATGTAAAACAAAAACTAACTTGATGACCTTTGACTGTTTTCTTACCTCTTCTCTGCTATTATTTTATCGAAACATAGGCCCTTGTGGGCAAGTGTAATGCGCAAATCATTTTCAGGTTTGATGACGTTACAATGTAAATTTTGGATGTATAGAAGAGATAAAAATCAGAACCATGTATCCAAGTTGTTGCAACTGGAACAAAAATTTTCAACGCTCTTTCCGAGAAGGTCGGATAGCCAGTTTTCACGATTGATTCTGGCACCCTCGGGAACCAGAGCTCGCACTCCTTAAGGATGCAAACACTTCTAATTAAGAAACCCTGTCTCATAACAAGCTCATTCAGTGTATGCTTAACATGCTTTATTAGATTCATGAATGGTGTGTGGAAGACAACTCCAAGTTTATGGAGTACTAAACATTACCACACTCCATGGTGGATATGTTTTCAACATATTGTAGTACTCATGTACATGTATATACATGTACATGAGTACTAAGTGAATACCCTGCGTTGCATGAATAATAAAAAAAATTTTGCATAAGAAATTTATTTTTAATTAGTTAAGTTTTTTTACCCAATGAATTTGAGCAACCTAGCTAGTAGCTTAACTTAATTCTTACTAGAATAAGAACCATGGCCGTTTTGCCGAAGGCCAAGTTAAGAAAAAAGATTGCATAGTGATCTCTCATGCATTCTTGACGTTCAAAAGTGCTACCTGAGGTCTGAATTGCTTTTTTAAACAATGAACATTAAAAGTTGGCAGAAGTAATAAGTATGATAGGCACAAACATTTTATAGTAAAGTCAGTGTTATGGAGAGTATGCCTGCCTGTAGAACTGGAGGTTCTGAGTTCAATTCCAGCATGAAGCAAATCTTTTGTTCACAGATCTTAAACACAATAAGTGGTCATACGAATGACAGACAAACATATAGATTCACATATATACATGTAGATGTTTTCTTTTAGAGTAAACGCAGAAAATACAAAAGCACTTTATGTTAATTTGCTACAACTCTACTGTATTAATGTGTATTATGTATGTTTTAAGAATGGAGAAACCAGACAAAAAACTAAAGAAAGGCATTTTAAGATTTCACAGAGCTCGCCATTTGGAAGAGGAACCAAGATCTTCAGCGTTATCAAAGGCTAGGTCAGGTTTCAAGCTCAACCAAATTCTTGGATGCTTGTTTTGCAAATTTTGTCATGTGCAACTGAGCTCTTGTTCAGGTTTGATAGACTTATTATCCCTTCATCTGGCCATAGACACCAACCTTAGATGTGCAAAACTGCGGAGACTCAGTTCAGATCAAGGTTGGTTTGTTACATGCTCATGAATGGCCATCTTATCTTAGTACCTTTTTTAATGGCTCCTTCAACTATATGATAGGATTATTTGTTGCTATGTGTGTATGCGCGGCATGCGTGTGGCACGTTTTTGTGGGAGAACGAGTTAAGGTGAGTAAAACATTTAAAGTAAAAGCTTAACATTTGATTTTTATGTAAACCGATAATTCTCCGAGTTGAAACATTTGCATGTTTAAGAAAATATACTTACAAAAGGTAAAATAATATACATATATGATACACACTCATATATATACTATAGCAATATACAACCTTATATAAAACATACTGCATTTGTAATGATATAAACTATATATACAAATGTATATATCCATATATGTGTATTGGTATAAATATGTAAATATGTATATATATATATATACATATGTATATAGTTTGAGCCTGTGAGCGCGTTTGTGAGCGCGTTTGTGAGCCCCATTGTGAGTGCGCCTGTGAGCACGTCTGTGAGCGCGTCTGTGAGCGCGTCTGTAAGCGCGTCTGTAAGCGTGTCTGTAAGCGAATGCAGACACACTCGTGAACACGCTCTCCCAGACCCGCTCTCCCAGACGCGCTCTCACGGACACGCTCTCGCGGACACGCTCTCGCGGACACAATCTTGCAGACGCACTCTCTTGGACACGCTTTCAGGGAATGTGAAATGCATTGGTGAGCATACCTGTGTTAGTCTTTGTGAGGCAATAAATCACATGTTTATGAAATTTAGCACCGACAGTACTTCAACCAAAGCTTCATTTTTGTCTACACTTGCTACACCTTAAATGTATTCATTTAGGGGATGATCGGCTTCTACTGCTCACCAGACATATTACCATCTCTGAAACTAGACGTGCAACACAAACGGGTGTCGGTAATTGTGGAAGTACTGTGCTGCAGAGATATTTAAGTATCAAAGACAAGAGGTAACCCAAGTAATCCGCAAGATTCAAACAAACACTAAAATTTTTATGATATTTCAAGGAATTAAAACTGCTGGTCATACACTACACATTCAAAATTATAAATATATACGAGTATATATAATGTATACTAATATGGGTAACTGGGCATCTTAGGTAGATAAAACCCACATACAACGCTTGCGCAACGCATATACAAGGCACTAGCAACGCACAAACATTGCAGGTACAACGAGCATACACTAGCATCACAACAACAAAAAACGCAGTAAAGAGCTCAGGGTTGCCACAAACAAAAGAGTTGTAATGTTTTAAAACAGATAATAAATAGAATACTTTGTGTAATGTTTTAGACCTGCTTTATTAACAGACTATAAATTTTGTTAATGCATTGTTAATTACTTGTGTCCGTGTTGTATCCACAATGTATGTGCGTAGCTACTGTTTTACCGACCTAAGATGCACCATGATACTAATATGCGTGTATAAGCCTAATCTTGATGTATAAATCTCAAAGTTTGTGTGTCTGTCCTTCGGTATGTCCCATTATAACTATTTAAATCTTCGAACTAAAATCTCACAACCTACTGGATTTGAACTCACCAAGACTGCATCCACAGGTTCACATTCCAATTGTTTAACCACAAGCCTATGAGGGCTCTTATGATTCATAGCTTTTACTATATACTGTATACACCCTTTTCCCAGTTTCACAACTTAAATGACGTATTAATTGAAACGCTATCAACTCTATCAACTCTATGAAACGCGGAATTTTTTTGTCCTTGCCGTGCTAGAGCTAATTTGTTTTCCGCCATACGATATCAACAAACGTTTCTCTCGAAATTAAAATTTGGTAATTGTATCTTAGTTTAGCGTCATCCGCTGTAGTAAAAACATGTTTGCAAACTAATACGTGATGAAATTTTATTTCAGAGTGTTTTGAAACGCATACTAAAACTTCCTTCAAGTATGTTTTTCGTAAGCTAAACTCATAGAAGTTAGATTCAGCATCTATGTTGCGCATCTGTATTGAAGGTAAGTACACTGTAATGTTACATTTTCTTGCAGATCATAACCACAAGATGCACCAAAGTTATTGTAGGTAACTAATTACTAAGGTTAACATATTGTTTTGTTACTATTTTTTAACGATGATGATTTTTACCAGGAGGTGATTGCATTAGATAACTACTATGGGTTTTTATACCACTCTATACATCTATATGATATTTTCTCCCTCTGATTCAAACACTGAAACGAACTAAAATCATATTATCATATTATACTAAATAGTTTTTTATTGTAATTGTAGCAAAGCAGATTATATTTAACCATTACTTGCTAACGATTTCACATTTTCATATAAAAACCTTCCTAGTTATATTTTTCCTCATAATTTATTTTAACAAACACTTATTTCATGATATGAAATTTAAAATTTACAGTTGTTTGAAAAATTTGAAAACCTTTAGTCGTTTTCTTTCTTCTTTTAATTAATTTGAATTGCACAAAATTACTTTTCTTTTAAACTTCATGATATGAAGTTTAAAAGTTAGTACGGTAAATATGTTGAATAAAAATTTTTCTGTCCAAAGACTTTTTATTAGATCATTCAGTTAGCATGCTATATATGTATGTGTATGTATGTATCCTTATATGTATATATATATATATATATATATATATATATATATATATATATATATATATATATATATATATATATATATATATATATATATATATATATATATATATATACATATATATGTATATATATATATATATATATATTTATATATATATATATATATACATGTATATATATAGGTCTTTGCTGAACCACAGTGTGTTGTGGCTCTCTTTGAGCCTCTTCAGCTAATTTGCAGTGGTGTTATGAGTAGTCTCTTTTTCCCAGATGGCTTTCCGGAACTTTGAAGTGCTGGATCGGGGAGGATTGGACATTGATCTCCGCAGTTCACCTTTGAACTGAGAATACACTCTAGATGGATATATATATATATCCATCTATATCCATCATATATATATTCATCTATATCCATATATATATATATATATATATATATATATATATATATATATATATATATATATATATATACATATATATATATCTTTTTGACTCTCGCTGCACTCGGGGCAAAAAAGGTCTCCCACGCATCCCCGAGTGATGCCACGGTTCCAAGCCTAGCTGTGCTACCCGGCGTTGCCCGGGTAGTAAAAAAGTCTTTGCACAGAAAATTGATTTGTATTTAACATATAACAACATTTGCCATTCTAACTTTCAAACTACATATCATGAAAGAATTGTTTTGTGTAGTTGAAATAAATTAAGAGAGAAAATAAAACAACTGTAAAGGTTTACAAACCAATGTAAATTTAAAATTTCATAACTTTCAGTGACCTATATCTTTTGATAACGTATAGTGGAACCTCAGTTCTCAAACATAATCAGTTCCAGAAGGTAGTTCAAAAACCGAGTTGTTCAAGATCTGAAACAATTTTTCCCATTAAAATAAAATAATGTAAATTTTAATCCGTTCCAATGCGAGAAAACAACTTCGGTAAAGTATTTTTTCAACATTTTACACCATAAGCTGTACTTGTACCTGGGTAATAAAAAAGTTTTTGCACAGAAAATCTATTTGTATTTAACATATATAACAACATTTGCCATTCTAACATTCAAACAACATAAGTAAAATGAAAAAACATGATAGGTAATGTATCATGAGAAAAGTGTTTTGTGTAGTTGAAATAAAGAGAAAATAAAAACAACTGTAAAGTTTATCAAACTTTGTCAAACAATTGTAATTTTCAAACTTCATATCATGAGAAAAAATTTTCGTGCAGGTCAAATAAAATTTAAAAATAAAACGACTATAAAAAGGTTTAGAAGTAACAGTGAAATAATTAGCAAGTAATAGCTAAATTGAGTCTGTTTTGCTACGATTACAGTATGAGATGATTCGGTAATGATACAATTAATACGAGCTGAGAAAACAAAATAAAATTTGTGAATATGTTGAATTAATAATAACAATTCTTGCATTGAAGTGTGTGTATAAAAAAGTTACTGTTTCACCACAGCTATCCATTAAAACTCTGAATACAACGATACCGGTACGACGATATGTTATGTAAAAATAAAATATTGTAGTGTCTTTGTCTGATCGGAGGTGATAGAATCTAGACGCTATTCCCACTCGAGATAATACAATTGTCCGCGTAAAAGGTAGTGACCTTAACAGCGATTTAGCAATTAAACCTTAAGAAAAGCCAAAAATAGAGGTTCACAAAAACGGCGTCGTGTTTCATAGAGTTAATAAAATTTGATCGCCAAATTCTAATGTCGAGAGAGTCTATTGTCGATATCGTTTTGCCGAAAACAAATTAGCCCTAATACATCGAGGACAAAAAAGCGTCGCGTGTCATGAAGCTGAAAGAAAGCCATCGAGTTGAAATTATTACGTCATTTTTGTGTGAAAACGGCAAACGATGAATAGGTTATGTATAGAGGCGTGTACTCACCGGAGATTCTCGTTAATGCGCCCTAGAAACCTAGTAGCTGCTGATAGTCCGAAAGGTATGGTATGGTACTCTATAAGGCGGACACTCAATCAAACACGCAGACAGACAACAATTGCCGTTTATATAGTAGATAGATGTATATATATATCTATCTACTATATATATATATATATATATATATACATATATATATATATATATATATATATATATATATATATATATATATATATATATATATATATATATATATATATATATATATATATATATATGTTTACGTATATAACAGAGATAAGCAATCAACTTAGCATGCTTGCGCAAGTAAGCATTGTGGCTCATCTCACAGATGAATTGAATTGAATCAGTTTATGGTAGCTTTTGTTTACTGTAAAGTTGAATTTACTCAACACATTCTACCAATAAGAATTGAATTGAACCGGCTATTTACTGTCACCATAGACGAATTGATTTGATTCTATGTTTTTATAAGCAAAGCGACTTGTGTTAAGTCTACCAATCCTTTCGTCTATTCGTTCTCCCTCTATGATTATTACTGTGTTGACGCGAAACCCATAACGGGCAGTGACATTCTAAGTAGCCAAATCTGTTATTTGCTGTCCGCTGAGGCGCAGATATCTGCGGTATCCAATGTTCCAGCCGTATATGTTTCTACAAGGTCTCACAATCACCTTGTATATTGAGTGATCGATAATACGCGCTACGCACAAATATATTATGGCTTCATGGTTTGCCTACCAACAATAAGCTTACTCGTGTCGTATTTATTAGGATGCAGTAATTTTGCTATGCATATGCATTGTATATATATTTGCTGGTCATCTTTAAAGGTTTGTTTATTTTTATGGTTATTCCTTGTTTTTTCTTCATTAATATTGAATACTTGCCTTAACTCTTTCTCAATGGAAAGTCTTTAAAACGGCTAGCCTATACAAAACATATATACAAAAGCATTGATCACGAATCACAGAGTTGACGGATCTACCCAAAACTTTGCCACATTAAATTCTGAATGTTGGGTTATCATTTTGCCAAAAGAACAAACTAGTTCATTTTTTTCATTCAAAAATAGTGAGTGATATGTTTTTTTATTTTTTTATTATGAAAGATGAAAAGAAAAAGTGTAAACTGCAACATAAATGTATTTCTGCTAGCGAAATTCTTCTACACTTGACCTAAAATATTTCTGATCACTACATTTTGATATTAGAGGTGTGTGTCTGCGTTTAGGTAAAAGTTCAATAATAGTAGTGTTTTTTTGTCAGCAGGTTTCACTAAGCTGCAGAAATTATTAAACATCCCTTTTGTTTGCCAAATGCACTGAATCTCATACAGAATTTTTTGACAATTCTAAAAAGCTTTAAATTAAAGTTTTATGACAAACTCTGGTTATCACAACAAAAAGACTGAGCGTGAGTTTCAGCAAAAGATTGTCAGCATGACTTACTTTCATCCGGAAAATGCTATGAAATTATTGTGAGCCAGCAATAAAGTCTGTAGTGAAAAATTGGTATTCACTATACAAACAGTCAAAGGACTGAGCTAATGTGTGTAAATAAGTTAGTGATTGTGGTTTATTGTTATTTTGTTATATTGCCATAAGTCAGTTTTGGGTATCAATTGATAGAGAATTGATTTTGTTTATTTGGGTAAATTGAATTGAATCAATTAATTAAATTTAAGATATTTAAAAAATTGAAACTGAATTGTGGTATTTTGCAATGAATTGTACATTGAATTGATTTTTACACAAACTTTTATGTAAAAGAATTAGAAATTGAGTTGTTAATTTCTTGACAGGAATTAAATTGAATCAATTCAATTTTAAAACCTTATAATCAGGTCATATATAACTATAACCTTATAATCAGCAGATATATATCTATATATGTTTATATATCTGGTTGATATATATCTGTATATGTATGGTTGGTATATATATCTGGTTGGTATATATATATATATATATATATATATATATATATATATATATATATATATATATATATATATATATACCAGAGGGCTACTATAATATATATATATATATAGATATATATATATATCTGGTTGGTATATATATATATATACCAGAGGGCTACTATAATATATATATATATATATATATATATATATATATATATATATATATATATATATATTATAGTAGCCTTCTGGTTTTCCTTGTCCACTACCCCTATATCCGGTTGGTGTATATATATATACTCTAACCGGATATAATGGTGGTGGACAAGGAAAACCAGAGGGCTACTATAATAGATATAGCAGTACCTAATGACTACAATATAGCCTGCAAGGAAAAGAAAAAAGTGGAGAATTATTTTCCTCTTGGAGAAGAGATTGAAAAATGCTAGGACGTAAAAACAACTGTAATTCCAGTAGCCATTGGGTCGCAGGGCGCAATTAAACCTGCGCATAAAATGTGGCTGGCCCAGATACCAACAGCAATCAACTCAAGTGAGTTGCAGAAAAGTGCGCTATTGGGAACAGCTAAGATCTTGAGGCGAGTGCTAAAACTCCCAGGTCTCTGGTAGGAGATCCGAGTTAGAGCAGAAATTACCACCAATATATACATATATATGTAGATGTATATATATATATATACATGTGTAGCGAATCCCCTGGTTCGTAGTTATATTGTCACATACGGGTGATGAGGCATAGTGTATATTCTATTAAAAGTTTATTATGTATGCTTGTCAACACCGTGAAACTACAATAAAACAATAACTCGATTGTCGATAAAGGTTATTGAAAGTATGCTAATTATACAGGTAGTCATCTGCAAAGCCATTTAGAAACATATAAAATAAAACACATAAAATGAAAGATATAATATTTACCTTAATAACACATCCAGGAGATTGCTAAATAGTATGTGATTTTCCTTCTGTTTAACTCTTGATTATATGTGTATGCGATAGATATTGGTGTAATGATGAAACTTAATAGAGATAAAAGAAAGTATCAGCATCAAAAATGAGGCTTAAAAACTACATGTTGTTGGCTCAAAGGCTGACAAAACAATGACACCTAATCAAACATATGGCACTGTGGCAAGTCGGACAGACCACACAAGACCATTAGACCACCCAAGATTAACAGGTCAACTGGCATTCACTCTGGGCAGGAGCAGTGAATCACACAGGGTGACTAGACATTGCAGTGCACTATCAAATTAGGAAATTTAACAGATAGCAGAACTTTACAACATGTATATACATATACATATAGATAGTATATGATTTTATTGTATGTAAAAATTACTGAATGTAAAAAATATAAAAGCGTAGTTTTTGTGATGTATTTTGTAGTTTGTAGCATAGTTTGTAGTACCTTACATAAATGTTTTGTTTACATTACATTTATATGAGGTAGAGCTGTAAGTACTCTACCCTGACCGTATCAGTAGAATGTTTAAGCCTGCAAGCTACAACAGACATCTCTTTGATTGTTTTTTTTTTCAGAATGAAAGAATTCGTTCGTAATGTTATCAAACCTTGTCGTGATTCTGCACTACGAAATCCAGCTTCAGAATTTTATCGGCTTCAGTCCTTTAAGATTTACCAAACAGAGTTGCCTCAAGGTTTATCAACGGAGAAACTACCTGCGCTTGGGTTTTGGGTACGACGATGTAAGTCATATTTTACAGTTTTCAGTTAACATTCAGGCTATAAAAAATATTTGAGCTGCCAAAAACACAAAATTCATTCCCTCTTTTAAATGGATAAACCTGAGTAAAACGCCATTTAAATGCCTCTTGTTGCCCCTCATCGCCTCTCGTCGTCTTTCGTCGCCTCTCGTCGACTCTCATCGTCTCTCCTCGCTACTCGTCATCTCTCGGCGTCTCTCGTCAACTCTCGGGGACCTCATTCGGTCGGTAAGACGACGAGAAGAAAATAATTTCTAAATTATGCTTCTGTTTTCTGTGACTGCAGCATTTACATAACCTTCTACAACACATGCCTTTTACACAATGCTTCTATATTTTGAGCTATATTTTAAATTATATTTTTAATAATGTATTAATAACTCCAGAATAGTTTAACATGCATGTCATCATTCATGTTATAGCAAAAGCTGCAAGGATTTCAGTATGCTGTTCAGGCTGTGAGTTTTCCATAGACGTCAGCTCTGCATTGACTCACAAAGAAGTGCTCGCTTCACACCAGAGTAACTCTCCATCATGCCCTTTCGTACACGGTATGTTCAAAAGAACTCGTAAAACACAAAAGCTTACACAAATCTCAGTAGATCTCATCACTAAGTATCGGTATTTTTCTATAATGTTTTGTTTTTGTTTTGACTGTGAGAATGTTTTAAGATTAAGATCGACAAAATTTGATTGCAGCTCAAACACTCAGAAGAAAAGTACTTGCAAAAAGATGTCCCTAGTTGCTAACCTTGCTATAGTTGCTAACCTTGCTATAGTTGATAACCTTGCTATAGTTGCTAACCTTGCTACAGTTGCTATGGTTGTTAACCTTGCTATAGTTGCTAACCTTGCTACAGTTGCTATGGTTGTTAACCTTGCTATAGTTGCTAACCTTGCTATAGTTGATAACATTGTTATAGTTGCTAACCTTGCTATAGTTGCTAGCTTTGCTATAGTTGCTAGCCTTGCTATAGTTGCTAGCTTTGCTGTAGTTGCTAACCTTGCTAAAGTTGCTAACCTTGCTATAGTTGCTAACATTGCTATAGTTTCTAACCTTGCTATAGTTGATATCAGCTATACATTGCTATAGTTGATATCGGCTATTGCGTTCAAGTTGCAGTGTGTTGCATATCTATTCTGTCGATCTTTTTGCAACAATAGACGTCATAATTGCAATTTCGCTTGATCTGAGTGTTTCAACTAAAATCAAGTTCTGTCGGTATTAATCTTGAAACATTCTGGCAGTCAGATCACCCACAAAATCAAAAACAATTGCAAATAATAGAAAAATACCGATACTTTCTGATACAATCTATTAAAACTGTGTGGGTTCATTTTTAAATAAATTTGCTAATTTGTTTTTTCAGCAGCTCATTAACAAGTAAAACCTTTCTTATTGCTTTGAATTTTATGAAAAGGTAATCAGCTGTAGCATTTCATTAAATAAGAAAAGCTGCCCGCGCCTATTAAAAGGAGACCGTAGTGATTACGTTGTTATGATTGGCATGCATTAGTTTATGTGACAGAAAATATATTGGCTCTGGTTTAGATGAACTTCACCAAAATTTAAGAGCTAATCTACTTGTCTGGCTGTTCATAGAACTAGCTGAGCATATGTTCATGGAATTTTTCTACTCTGTCATGCAAAGGCTAGGGAAAACTATTGATTGTTTTAAAGAATTGGTTAAAAGGGTTTTAGCAAATTATATTACTGAAACTTTTTATAATATTTTCCCGTCTATTTTGAATTGATCGCTTGATTGAGCAATTTTATTTCCAAAATGCAAAAAGAGCAAATCGGTTCATGTAAAAATAATAAATAAAATAAAATAACAACATAGCTATTCAATAGCGAAAGATAAATTCTTTCATTAAGGATAGATTATAGGCAGGCAAGATATTTATTTTTACATATATTTGTAGGCCAAAAGCGTTACAATATACCATATGTTTTGAGTGATGTTTGTTGGGAGGTCAGTTTCTATGACGACAATGGCGCAGCAAAGTTTCAAGCAGATTCTCTCAATGACCTTGGCATTGCTGAAAAAATAGATGATGAGCCTGAACTAGCAGTACTGGATAGAAGACGGGCTACATACCTTACCCACGAAAATTTATCTGGCTTGAATATTGAAGAGCTGGCGAATGCTGGCTTTTACCACACTGGTAAGTTCTCTATTGTTGCTAGATTACTTAAGTGTTCAGGGTATACATAGAATTTATACAAGGTGAATGTGCTCATTTAGATTCTGGTCAGCAATGACTATACGATGTTTACAAAAGATATCTAAAAACTCTCACAATACCGGAACAGCTGCCTAATCATTACAAACCTTTAGTTTAATTTCAAGTTTTAATATTTTTTGTTTAATATGAGCTATAAAATATATAAAACTCGGTGTTAGAGGTCAACATACCAATATTGTTTGCAAATTTATGGCAGATATATTTAAATTTGGTAAGCTTTTTTAATCTTTACCATGGTAGTGACAGACACAAGAGCTGTGTCTGTTCAATTGTTTATTTATCTGAAGCCACTTTTAGAGCTTTAAGAAAAAAGATGCATCCCATGGGAATAGAACTCAAATATTCGGTTTGGCTGACAGATGCACTAACTCCTGCTTCACTCAGCAATGTGGAGTAATTATGTAGTGCAGATGACTGCCATCATATTAATATGAATAAAAAATATTAATGAAAAGAAAATCAAATAAGGAAAATTCAAAAGAAACTAATAAGTTTCTGAATAAATGAAATAAGTTTGACAGTTACATAAAAAGGATATTTTTAGTCATGAAGCATAAATATAAGAAACCAATTAATTCTTAAAAGCAGAGATTAAATTATCTGGCTTGTCCAGTTTCTAGCGATTTAACAAATTGATCAGAGCTTTAACAAAAGTGAACTAATAGGTTTTTCTATTTTAACCTGCTAATGCTTTCTATTTTTTGTGTACCATGAAGAGTAAAATAAAAATAAAAATGCAAAAATTTATTTACAGGTTATGGAAGAACGGTGTGTTTCTCTTGTAAGCTGGTGGTCGACAACTGGGAAGCCGTAGAAGATCCATGGATCCGTCATGCTCGGGCATCTTCAGCTTGTCACTTTCTCATCAATAAGAAAAGTCAAACCTTCATTGCAAATGTCATTGCTGAGTACGGAGAATATATAACTCCAGAGAGAGAGCCAAAAGTTTTGGTAAGGTTTTTGGTTTTAAAGACGAACATACTCAAAATTTTAGTAATTTTATTTTTTTCTGGTATTTTTTACCGTTTACAATTTTTTCTGTTTGAGATGATCTGACTGCCAGGTTTTTTAAGATTAAAATTGGTAAAACTTGACCACGGCTGGATCAACTATATCGTTTGCTGACTACTGGAATCTGTTTGATGTGTGATAAATTCTCTCACAAAAACATGCTGATTATTGTTTGCTGAAATATGACATATCAAGTTCTGCTAAATCTCTATATTTAAAGATTAATATGTATCAACTTTATTTACACTGATCAATGTCATTTAAATATCGCTACACCATGAAATAAAAACCAAAATAGAGAATTAAATTGTATATTGAAAGAAACAGCTCTTTTTGCATAATTCTGTTCTGTAATGTAAATTTTCAGTGTTAGTATAAGGTGTAGTAGATTTTCTAAGGAGGTTTATAGAAATGTAACGGATGGTCAGACAGGTTGGAGATATGATCTGAGTATTTCAAAAAGCAAATATTTATAAACGCAAATAGCTCATCAGCATTAATGGTATTTAGACATTGATCATAACTGCCCATATCAGACAGTATAACCCTGAAACATAATTTTTGAAAGTGTTTTAACTTTTTTATCAGTTTTTCATACAAAGGAATATGGTTTTTCATACAAAGGAATATTAGCTTATTTGAATTTAATTGAAGTGTTTTTGTATATGCTAATATTCTTTTTAATTGTCTAACTTTTGCTATACCAGACTAATGGTAAATATAGGATATTTTCCAGCATAAGGGTAAAACCTTTTTAGTACACATATCCAGGCTCGCATTTGCAATAAGTTAACCTTTGTCGATGCATGATGACTTTTCCATAATGCATGCTGCCATAATGCATGCTGCCATAGTTTGGTACAACTCTTTCAATAAATTCTGACTTCTAAAATGTCTTTACCAACCATCTCTCGGTTGGTAAAGACCTTTTAAAAGAGTGACTAAGTGTAAGGGTTGGCACCATGCCAACTCTTACACTTTTCTCTCAGTTTAAGAAGACTTCAAGCATACTTAGCATGTGTGAATACAAACATGACTGTCATAACATTGCTGACTTCATTTCAGACTGCTGCCATAGAGTATAGCAATTACAAAAGAGTTTGTGTGTGTTTGGAATTCGATTTGAGTTTTAAGAAATGGAAGTTAATTACAATATAAAATAACCAAGTTGATTTTTTCATTATTAAAATTCTATTCATCAGTTTTGTATAGAAACATCAGATCTGTAAGATGTAGTTCAGCTTTATTAGTTGTTACAGTGTTAGCACTTTTTATCTACAGAAAAAACGAGAGTTTCAACTTAATTATTCATCTCAACTGATATAAATTATAAATAACTTATTACCATTCTCCTGCTTTGAGTAAATTAGATTGTAAATATGGTGCAAGTTCCTGGTTCACCTAGCTTGACCTTGAATACCAAAACAGTTTTTTTATTTGTGATAGAAATAGGAAACTATTGTTGAAATATGTGCTGGTTATAACTAGCTGAAGTCGTCTTACCTTGTAGATAACTGTCCTACATACTGACACCTAGTTTAACCAACATTGCTTTAGTTCTATAATTACTTTTTGTATTTACGTTATGTCCTAATCATTGTTTTTTATTTGGTACAGTTAATCCTTGCCATACAACATTAATTCGTTTCAGTGTGCGCATCGTAAGGCAACACTGTCTAAGAGCGGTATAGAAACCCATGTGTTTATCTAATGCAAACCCTCCCTAGTTAAAAACATCAAATTTTAAATACGCGGAGTACATATTTAAAATTAGCAACAAAATAGTATATTCACCTTAGTAAATATAGTTACCTACAGTAAATTTTGTGTATTTAGTAGTTATGATCTGCAATAAAATCATTTTCTCATTTCTTCCTTTAAAATCATTATCAATCTAGGGACTAATGGCTAACGAATTAAAGTTATAGGTCTATATTTGTAGCGATATAGTTATATATGTATAATAAATAAAATTATTGTAAATATTGTAATAAACCCTAAAATACACAATAAATTTTTACCTTCGCCTACTTTTCACTAATTTTTTGTTTCACTTATGCATTATCAAGCATTAATTTTACGAAACACGAAGAATGCTGAACTGATGGAAAGCGAGCATAGTATCGCTTTCAGGTGTTGTGAAAGGAATTTTGGCGAATAGCATATCTTTGCGATCTTGACATATTTAGCCCGCCAACCAAAAATTTGAATTTTATAAGACATTTTCATTGATGTCATATGGCAAAAAATGCAACGAAAGAACAAAAAAGTAGCGTTTTGCATCGTAAGGCAAAAAACCGTAAAACAGGGATGCCGTCCGTAACTTGTGGGTGAGCTTTAGGTTAAATGAACACACTTGAGCAAGTTCTGGACTTAAGAAAATGCTCATGTGCTGACTAGTTAAGTTCAACAAATACGTGGTGAATTTTGCTGACAAGGTAAACTTATGTTAACCACTTCGCATACAATTAAGCAAATGGTATTACTTTTATGATGTGATTGAAACAAAATTAAAAAAAATTTAATTTTAGGCAGTTACAACTCGGATGCTGCGACCTATAATGCACACAGATGTCGTACAAAAAGCCATTCATATGGTGGAAAACCCAGATGTTGTTCGAGATGTCCTGATAAGTCGGATTAAGGTATGGTCATATATTATACAGTATATTGTGCTCACATTCTCAAGTCTAAAGCCCAAGTCATAAATTCTATAATGACTGGCAATTAAAAAATGGCAAACTTAACTTGCGGAAGGCGAACTGTAAAGACTTTTGAAGTTCAAAGTCTTTAAATTACAGAGAAATTTTACGATAATCTGGCATATTGAGGTAACCATCTTTGCATCAAACTCGACTGGTCATGGAAATGTGAGAGAATAGGTCAGGTCTAGATTCTAATGTGAAGTTTTAAATTTATTACAAAAACTGAAGCATATAAAATGCAAATTAAAACAAAAAAAGCATCTTTATTAAAATGTAAAATAATTTATTCAAATTTAAAAGCTGTTACGCAGTTTAAACGTTACAACATAAAAACGTATTATTTGAACATTATTTTTCTTTATAAGCAAAAAGCTAACATAAATTCAGCTGTTTGCTTCAGAAATCATTATTAAAGTCTGAGCAGCTGTTTTTAATTAAAGCAGTTGTTATCTTATCACTGCTGGATGTACGTACATGTACGTGCATCATTAAAAGCTAAGAAAAATATGCTTAATGGCATATTTTTGCTGAAAGATTGTCTAAATGTCACACAAAGTTTGAAAAAAATTTAATCAAAACTTTTAAAAAAATTTGACAACAAAAGAATATTCAAACTAATCTTCTTTTGAAAAAAAATTTAGAAATGTTTACTGACAATTAACTCTATTTACTGTTATTACTATTTTTATCACAATATTTAAGGTTGGTTGCAAGGGCCTTATCTAAAAGCCAGAGGATTGTTCCTTTCTTCTTCTACTCCAAAGCTTTTATTATAATTATTATGATTTTATTTACCAGTACGGAGAAGGACACTTCCGATACATTGCTGACCTGCTGAGAGCCGTGCAAGAGACAGTCGCATCAAACCAAACAACTGATGTTGACGAGACAACTCCTCAACTTCCCACCATTACGCCATATGTGGAGGGTGAAGCTCGCAGCTCTGCTCATGACTCAGATAATGAGAGCCAGTTAGATGACACCAGCTCTATTCACTCTATGGATATAGTAAAAAGCATAAACTTCGGATCAGAAAATACTGCCTCAACTTCAGAGCTTCCTGCTGCTGGAGAAGCTGCTGTAAACGCACAGTTGAAAAATGGTCAGAATTAATATTTGCGCATAGTGCACATAATTTGCAAAATAGCACAAGAGACACGAAAATGACAAACCGAGTTCCTGCACAATAGATAATACATAAAAGACTTTAGTCATAAAACAATGTTTCTTGTCAGCAAACAGAATTTTAGTGATACAAGACTTGATGTGAAAAAAAATGAATGACAAAGCATCAACCTTAATTCTTTTTGCTTATCTATCTTCAGCTAGCGAGAGTTGATAGTTCACTGCAATGGGAACGAAATTAGGACAGGATGTGACGAGCTCTGCCCAGGAACAAGTGAATTGGGTTTACAACGTTAACAAAAATACTTAAACTAAAAGGATATTTTATGATGCTGAATTTTTAAAGCATTTAAAAAAACTCTAGAAAGTTTGAAAGTTAGAAACTAATTAAAACATGTTCACAGTATGTTTTGTTTCTTAACAGGCCATGATTTTGATGATGTGTTAAAACCAGGAATGGCGCAATACATTTAAATAACTTTTAATCATCTTACTAGTTCATACAGTTTGGAGCAGAAGTAAAAATTGTATACACATGTGCACGAAGTTGAACTGTTAATTTTTTATTTAGTAGATAAAAATGAAGAGGAAACACTGACTACTGGTTTAGAAACAAGCCAAAGTCTTTCCACCATCAGCAAATTTGATTTCAAAATGTTCAATGATGTAAAATCTAGATTTATCTGCTCTGTGTGTATGACAGAACCTGTTGGTGTTGCTATGTTGCCATGCAGCCACTTAGGTGAGTCCCTAATAAGGTTCAGTTCGTCAGAAAGTTTTTAAATCTAATCCTAAAATATTTTCATACTAATTTTATTTAAAAAATAAATGCAAAAATAAATGTTTAAAAAATATTATGGAATATATTTATCTGATCACGAAAGGCCTCAATAAAGAAAAGAACTCTCATTTTAGCTATGTGGCTATTGATTGGGTTTTTAACCTTGACCTCTTTTCCCATAATTCTCTGCTTAATTGTTGCTTGGTAGTTGGAGCAGACACTCTTTGTTTCACCACGCATTTAGTTCATATTTTAAACTACAATAAATTTCGTAAAATAGCTATGAGCACTTTGTGTTTCTCCTTAAACGCCTTAAAACTTTTCCACTTTTTTTGGTAAAAAATTATTTAATTTTTTTATTACATCATAATTTTAAATGCAGATACATTTTTTACGGTATCTCATTTTGAACGTAATTATTAAACATGTTAAGTGGCATCACAGTCAACAAAAATATTGAAAAAAAAAGACTCCCGGCTCAAAGCTATGAATGACATAAAAAGGTAGTTTGTCCGGCAAAACACAAACTGTGATGTTACTGCCAACAACTATATAAAAAACCAAAATAAAAACCTTTGTGTTGGCCATTCTAATACATTTTCTCCATCTAATCAACACACAGCATGTTTGGCTGGCCAAGCATGGCAGATAAGTATAATGAAAAATTGAAAGTCTCGGGCGTATTTTTATCTCATGCATTAATTTTTGAGCAGTGGTTGTAGATTTACACCAATCAGCTTGTGCGTATTGTCATGTGGAGTGTGCCTAGCAAAATAATTTTTTCTATATACCAATTGAATATTTATAAAAATTTTCATAAAAAGAAGTTATTGTTAAACACCATCTACATTTATTTAAAATGTATAGACGTGCGCAATGCTTTCAAGAAAACAATTTTTACCAGACAACTTTTAGATTATGTAGCTAAAATAACAAGGGATTTTTGTATGATTCTATATTTTCGCAGCCATTTTTAGTTAAAATTGTATTAAGATTGCAAATATTTAAATCTACTTTTAAGACTCAAAAACTTTGATGAATCATGATACGGCCTAAAAATTACACAAAGTACTACGCTATTTACTACTGTTAATGCAATAATATACTGTGTTGTCAGTTAAATTTCAAATCTTGGAAAAAAAAATTTTTATTGATATTTGCTAAAAAAAAAGCTGGAATACATTTAGGAAGTTTTACGAAAAGTAGCCAATTTGAAAGAATTTTCGTGCAGAGTAATTTTTAAAAAATGACGCATTTAACTAAATTCACCATAAAATTCAGATACTCAGAGAACGCGGATGCATAAAGCAGATTTCTAGTGATTATTGGCTAAGTATTTTTTCTTCCTATGATTATATATATTATGTATACTATATACATCACATAAAGGCAAATGGTGTGCGTGCTTGCGTGCGTGTGTGCGCGTGTGTGGGTGTGTGTTTGTGAGTTAAATTTGTGAAGTTTGACATTTGCTTAGTTTGAAAAATTCAAAAACTTTTTTAGATTCGATTAAGGTAATCTATGTATAAGTGTTAAACAAGCCCTATGTACCCATTTTGTAGTCTGCTGTGTGAACTGCGCTGCTGCTTTGTCTTGCTGCCCGATATGTCGACAGGAAGTAGGAGGTACACTCCGAGTTCACCTATGATCTGGAACTTCTGAATACCATTTGTTCAATTTTCCATTAAGCTTACGGACGAATATACATTTATATTACAAATATATACTATATGTGCAAATTATATACTTATATACTTGCATTATACATTAATTTTATTATCTGCATTATATTTACGTTTTCTTATGAAAAATAGATTTTGTATCACCCTAACAAATTGAAGCGAGGTAGAAGCTTTGATATACAAAAGGATTACTAAAGTTCCAAAGGATTATATCAAAGTGAAAGATTGCAAATACACTGCACAAAGTAAGTTGGAGGCATAAATTATAATTATAAAAATTATTATAAAATATCAACAAAAAGGATTATCAATAACATCAAAAAACTATTGAAACATTCACAGGATTTACAATAAAGCCAAACGATTATGAATGAAGCCAAAGAACTAAAATAAAATCCAGTCAATGTGAAGTCAAAGAAGTGCACATATAGCAAAAGGATAAACAAGAAAGTCCACAGATTTAGAATGAAGCTAAATGATCAATGACAGAGCCCAAAAATTGAGCATCAAGCTAAAGGATTAACAATGAAGCCAAAGGTTTATAAATTAAGCCCAGGGATACAAAAAGAATTTTACGCTGGAAAACATTTTGTGTGAAGACATGACATGAAAAAAGATTACATGAAGCAATTAATAAACGGTGCAAGAGATGAGACATAACAATTATTATAATATATGAAAAAATGTAAAGGGTTATCAATAATATCAAAAAACTATTGGAACATTCACAGGATTTACAATAAAGCCTAGCGATTATGAATGAAGTCAAAGAATTAAAATTAAATCCAGTCAATGTGAAGTCAAAGAAGTGCACATATAACAAAAGGATAAACAAGAAAGTCCACAGATTTAAAAGGAAGCTGAAGGATCAACGACAAAGCCCAAGAATTAACCATCAAGCTAAAGGATTACCAATAAAGTCAAAGATTTATGAATTAAGCAAAAAGACAATATAAGAATTGTAACGCTGAAAAACATTTTGATTGAAGACATAACATGGGAAAAGATTTCATGAAGCAATTAATCAATTCTGCCAGGAATCAATGCTAATCAATGCAATTAATCAATGCTGATGGAATAAGACAAACATGTAAACATATCACATGACAAAATTGAGGTGTTGCTAAGGATAGAAACAAAAAATTTAAAACATCATAAAAGCGATGAGCGTTTGGAACTTATCGCTGCTTCATGTACAAATGGGAGTTGAAATTTTTCAGTAGCTTGGGAAACAGGAAAACATTAAAAATTTTGTCCCTCCTACTGAGAAGTAATTTCAAAGTACCATGAATTACTTTAGCAAACTTAAGAAGTAGCGTTTTAAAACTCAAACGCTGCCTTTTAAGTAATGTACTCAGACAAACTCAAGTTAAAAGTGTGACATGCAAAAACATAAAAACTTCTGTTTACTGATGTGTTGCTTTGATGACCTATCACACCTATAGCAAGTATCTTGGAAGTCAATCTGTAGTGTGCTACTGCAAAGAGACACAAAAGAGTTAGTTCTATTGGTTGCCACATTTAGATTGCCAAGTCACTTTAACAAACACATCAGTTTCAACAAAATAGAACTCACTTTACTGGCGCTAGGTAAACATGTCTAAGCGTCTCAATATTTAGCTAGTGCCCAGAAAGTAATTCATTACAAGCAAAATACACACAAATAGTCGGCAGCTCGGGAGAAATGCATAGCACCAAGATCAACAGAACGTTTTTAAAATCAGGTTTCTATAACTTCGTGAATAATCGAAAATTCATTTTCGAAACACAAATAGCATAAGTACACGCATGCATGCATACATAAAAATTTACATACATGATAATGTATTTGTGGTTTTCAAACTACCAAAAACCTGGAAGTGCGAAACGACAGCTCATTTCTGCCTATTATGCACATGTTGAGAGGAGTAGGCATAATTTTTAGTGAATATGCTGTTAGGTATCAGTACGCTCTGAGCAGCTATCAGCCAAATGGTTTAAATGACATAACAATAGTCGGCAGTAACAAACTGTAACATATTTCGCAGTGATATCATTTGGTGATTATACTAATGCTAATAAAGCTGCCATTTTAACAAAGTATCCAAATTCTATAAATAGTTGATATTGCTTTTTAAAAATTTTATGCAGACGAAGCAAAAGTGAAATTTAAAAGATTGAGGCAGGAGTATAATGCATTCCCTCAAACAGACATGTTTGGTAGTTGTCTTCTCAGTAAAGAAAACCTAGCCGCGCTATAAGCAAGTTTGTTGTTTAGTTTTATTATTTGTTTTAGTAAATTAGTAGATAAAACGTATTATAGATCTATATATATACACCTCAAAGCTCGTCTGTTACCTGTCTAGTTATAGTGATAAAGCTATTTCAAAATAAAAATCACCTTCGTTCTAGATTTGAACTCCAGCAATTAAGCCACGTGTTTACTAACAATTGTGTGTAGCCACAAGGCTAAGCCATTCTTACCATTTCCATCACTCTTACCATATGTAGTACATGTATATCCTTTTTACGATTGTGCATGCTAAATTTGCACCTTTAATTATTAATTAATACTATTTTTTGCGTTTGTTATTTTTTAAATATTTTTAAAAACTAATTTTTCACCACTACCTATTTTTTAATGCGCAATTTTAATTTTTCCACGCGACCACCTTACCACAACTAAAAATAATTGTGCCCATACTTACTATGCATAAAAATCTCTCACTGAACACAGGACTTTTAGCATACTAGTATATATATATATATATATATAAAAAAAAAATATATATATATATATAAAAAAAATATATATATATATATACCTATATATATAAATCTCTGTTTGTCTTTCCGCATGTCCAATTATAGAGATAAAGTTTTTAGGATTGAAAAACCTGCTGCGCACTAAATTTGAACTTGCAACCTCTAGCTTTGCAGACAGGCATTTATCCAATACACTACGCTGTTCAACTGGCCATATTATAAAATTAATTGGGTACATACTTATTACACATGCCAATCTTTCATGGCTTCATGTTTAACACTGCAGTTACCATTATGTGAGAAGCCATACCAGAAGAAAGATGTGTGCCCATACATAAATATGTCTTGGAACTCAGATAACTAACAAGACTATTGCAATAAGTGTAGTAAGCACTGCAGCCGGTATGGTATGAATTACACAGAAATATACATAACACCTTCATTTTAAATTTTTTTCATTATTCATGCAGCAGGAGGCATTCATTTAGTAATAATAATTCAAGGGCTTTGTTATGCAAACACTACTCTGCTTAGCGGGGTACTATCCATGACCCCATTGAAAAGTGATAATGTCTACAATAAAAACCAGTTTATCTCGTGACGATGCTAGTTACATTAGTTTCACTACTACTGACACAAGTTTGTAATTAGTTGAACAGCCTCTAGTTCTGTAAAGTAAGGACAGGAGGGCATGCGTGCCCTATGCCTGATTAAATGATTAGATGGAAATGTAATGATGGTTTTTACTTTAGGTCATGACCTTGACCCACTTCATGGCATGACTAGAATTGCAATGCTCTCATCTCAGTTACACAGTTCACTTTCTCTCTAAATATGTACTTCGCTTTGATTTAAAGTAAAATAATATCTCATATTGGAACTTCAAGCCTTACATTCTATGTAGGTGGTCTAGACTGTGGTCCTGTCCAGTACTTGTAATCAAATGCAGTAGCTTGAGCCATTGGTTAAAACTTATGAATTCATGGCTATGCTCTTCTAAAAAACAATATTGTCATGCAACTCATATAAAATGTACTGATCTGTTTCATCGCTAAACGGATCAGGCAGGATTGGTTAACCAAGTTTAATTTTTCCTTTGATGCCAGTAATTAGAGATAAGAGTCAAATATGGAATTTCCCATTCTTGCTAAATTGAACAGTTCGAGGTTGTTTTTTTGTTGAAAAATTATTTCTTACATTGGTTGTTTTGAAATTGTGATCATAATTTGAACAAAATTTCTTGCTCAACCAATTTAGCAAAATAAACGGATTTGCTTTTGTTTACATGGTAGTTATTTGATAGCTGCGTAGAGACCTGCTCCGCATACTATGTTACCGTCCATACTTCATTGTTTATATTTCAGACGAAATTAAAATATCTTCAATACGTTTAATCTATTGCTCTACTGTAGCATGACACTCTCGAAGCCACAAAGTGTTGGTTTTAAATTACCCAAACATTATTCTGTTACAAATGCCTTAAAAAGACAATCCAAAACTTGCTATAGAACATCATTTGTTATATCTCCATATCGCAAAGGCTTTGAATCTATAAAATTTTATTTAACATGTATTCGAGGGTAACAGCAGGACATCCACAAATCTCAAGTAATTTAGACTAAGTAACTTTAAAGTAAGTTTTAACTATATAGGTATATTGCCCAAACAGAAAACAGTTATTTTGTGTAGGGGCTAGTGTAATGCAGATCAACTCAAGACAAAGGGCATATTGCTAAATAGAGGTACCGTACTATATATTTAAAGGATATGAGTGGGATTATTGATAAAATATAACATGGTTAAAACTAATTTCTTAACTTCCAATAGGGCATACTTAAGGCATACTTAACTTCCAATAGGGCATACTTAAGGCATACTTAACTTCCAATAGGGCGTACTTAAGTGGGAGACAGCATCTTAAGAAAACTACTAAATTGTTTCAGTAGATTGAACTGGCTATATATACTAGTACCATGTCAGTCTAGTATACCATGAGTGATTATTAGATCTGTCAACAAAGGGCTGAGAATAAGTATGTGCACAATTATTCTAAAATACTTGAAGGCAATGAATTTACACAGTTGTTAAATTGCTCTCTGCAATTGGTTATGACTCCAGTTATTAATGTTCTCTTGCCAGTGAACTCAGACAGGTCTAGCCAAAATCATAGAGTTGTACAATAATGCTCTTTAAAACACGCACAGTCTCTGCTAGCGGATAAGCCAAGCGGACATCATACTCGATTTAGGCGATGTTACTCGCGCAGAATATCAGTCTACAAAGCAGAATGTCATGAGCTTGAATCCAAGCTATGATAATTTTTTTATTCCCACTTCAAACTTTGGCTATGGGCAGGCGCAGTTCTTACTTCTAATAAAAAAAACTACCAGGTATAATAGTTTAGACAGGAGCTTCCAGCATCCTTTAAAACTTATTTGAAGCTTGTAAAATTGCAACCCATATACAGTAATGCGGACAACAATACTCCGCAAAGCCACGCGGATTTAGCTGTGCTGATAAAAACAGTACAGTATATTAGATATCTATTGTACTCTGGTGCATTCAAACAGCGTTGCGACACAATTGCAGCATGCGCGTTTGTTTGTTTAAATCTCACTATTGTGTCAGGTCATTTACTGATCAAATGACGTATCGATACTAGCTTAGCTGCGGGCCTAGTTTGATTACGCTTCCTGTGCTAGTTGTTATGAAAGAGAGGTTGAGATTTATAATGCTTATTTACTGGAGGTTTAGAAAAAGCAGAGATGTCTAAACCAGCTAAAAGACAACCAACATCCACAGTGAACTACAGGTAAGCAGTGTGTAACAAGTAATGTGTTGTTCACTGATTAGTTCCTTGCCACATCATAAGAATAATCATAACTCTGGAAGAAAAGAAGGATTCATTGTTTTGATTAAACTGAAGGGATTTGGTAAACAGTGGTGTCTGTTAAACCTACTATGGTAAATAACTCCTATCATGAAACTTATGAGGAACATTGAAATGATTTTTAGACTATTTTCATAACATGAGACAGCTCTTCTTCAACAAAATTGCAATTTGTGAAACTATAAAAGTTTGTATCAATTTTTTATAGATGGTCGTATCTCAAAAACTGCTGTATTGAACACAATGAGCTTTTATGGTCAGAAAGTACCCATCTTACAGATGTTAGGTCAAATATTATTTCTTTAAGTTGTATTCGAGTCAAAATAGATTTCTGGGTTGAATCAAACCTTAAGCAGGTCGATACTACTTAGTGTAATATGAGTTAAAGTTTGATGGTGGAAGGAAAACTATTGATTTAACACTTACTAGTACTAGTTACTAGTACTAGTTACTAGTAACTTCTTACTAATAGTAAGAGTAAGCTATGAATAGAGAGAATCTGTATGCAACAATACCGGCTTTTCGTCTCGCTACTTCAATGTTGCATGAAATGTTTTAAACAAGCTTTGGCAGCACTAAGCTAACAGGCAATTTAAAATGATTGTGAGTCAAGTTTGTTTATAAATTTAAATCTAAGCTAGGTGTACTGCAGTTCAATTACTAGCCAAATGCTGACATCTATCCTCCAGTTTTGCAGAGTATGTTATACTCACCTTCATCAACTCTATTTACTTTACTTGTATGTTCTCTATTGAGTAAACTATTGTCATATATACTAAGTTTCCATACAGTGATAGCGTAGTAACACGCCCCCTTGTGGCGCTGCAATGCCATCATAGAAACAGTCATGCGGCTAGCGTTTTGTCATGTTCCAGTGTCAGTATTTTCAAGCGGAACACTCGTACGATGCGCCTTGTTTGTGCCACAGAAACGGCCTTAGCGACTAACAGCATCACACTTGTGTGCATATAGTCTCGCTTTTCTTTTGCTGTATATGTAGACATGGAAATATGATCCGCTTGTCGACCCTGCATAGCGCTTCAGCACTGGTGCATCTAGAGGTTGCCATACTATCACTGCATGGAAACTTAGTAATTATCTGTCTATGAACAGACAGCTGGAGCAGGAGCTACGGGCCAAGATCAAGGACCTTGAGTTAGAGGTCAAAACACTCAAGCAAAAACTGGATGAGCTTAGAAAAGCCAAGAGCACTACACTAGTGAAGAAGGAGAAGGAGTTTGTGACGACTGGTATCCCCAATAGGCAAACGGAGGAACCAAGTCAATCACTTGATATCAGTGAAGCCTCCAGATTAAAATACGAAGCAAAGATAGAGGAGGTACAAATATTTCTTTAGCATGTGTTCCTGTGTAAATACTTGGGGCTGCTTTATTTGCTTTAGCAGATTTGCATAAAATGGTTAAATGGATAAAATGGAATTTTAGGTTGCTGATGTTATAGTGACTATACATGCCAAGTTTTTTTAAAGAATTTCTACTTTTTAGCATCGTCTAATTTGGATTTTTTCTTTGAAGTTACAGAATAATGGTCGTTCCATCAATCCTCTTTTCTGTTATTAGTTTTAAAAAACCTATCTTTTTCAGAGAAAAAAATTATTTGTAACAAACAAGTTACAAAAACTTAGCATCAAATCCAGCACTGCACACATGTCATTCTTGTGCAGCCATTTCTTGCTCAAGCCAGTGTGCCAAAATGACAAAATGATATACCAGATATTGTTTTTTTCAACACTGTACCTATTTTCGACACAACTTTGAGTTTATTTAAGTATTTTAGTAGTTGTCTCCTCTCAAATGTTTTGGCATTCTTTGAATCTCTTCATCTTGTAGCTGAATAAGCAGCTACAGAAACTACAAATAGAAAAGACTGCAAATCAAAAAGAGGCAGAAAAATGTGGACATGAGGAGATTATTCTGGCGCTGCAAAGCCGCCTTTCCGAGGTTGAGTCTGTGAATACAGCCTTAGAACTTCAAAACAGTCAGCTGGAAGAAAGGCTAGAACAAGCTTACCGTAAGTCGATCAAGAATCAATACATGTTTCTATCAGAAGTTTTATACAAGGAAAAATAGATCTCCTCAAAGAAAAGAGCCAGTATTCAGTGCTCATTACTGTCACTTTATGGAGGACTCACTGCTCGCATTCTTAGATTACACAATTATACTCAACAACCTGATTTCTGTCAGGATTTTTGTAGCAGCTAACAAAGCATGCGAGTTTTGTTTAGAAGAGAATATCAATGCTTCTCTCCTTGCAATCAGTCTACAAGCAGTGATGAACTTTTTAATTTTTTGAGAAAAGCTAAATATCTTCAAATATTCAGATATCAGTACTGTATTCTTAGATCAGTTAAAAAAACTCATAGCATTAGAAATCAAAGGCTTATTACTCATCCTATGGATTTCACAAAATACTTAGGCATTTTATAGATTTTTTTAGGAGGTTGTTTGACAGTTTTTGCTGACTGCTTTCGGTTTTCTGTCAAAGTTGTCTATCTTTACAAAAGAGCAGTTTAAGACCAAATAACCTTTCCTGATATCCCTCAATGAGAGTTGTACTGCTGACCAGCTGCTCAACAGTTTAGAGCACTAACCACGACACCACAGCTACTGTATATTCATAGAATTCACAATACACAGCTCCCTTATTTCATCCAAGAGCTTCGTAGCAATGAACAAAGCATACCAGTTTTGATCCTAAAAGAATATCAAACCTTTTCTCCTTGCAATCAGCTTATGAGCTGATTGCAATTCTGACATCGGCGCTGCTGCAATGAATAGCAAGTACTATAAATAAGATTACTTTAATCCTAAGACAGGCAACATCTTATTTTAAACTGGCTCTATTTTTTTTATTTTAAAGATTTTTTATTGTTCAAGGTTTAATATTTTGCACCGCCCAACACTGTCTGAAGTCATACAAAAACATAAAAATTTAAATCTTTAAAGAAAGAGCTTTGTAAGGAAAAAAATAATAATAAGAATAATAAGAATATATATAAAATAAGTTAATTTAGTTATATCGAGTGTGATTTAAAGTGTGTATTTTAAAATACAATTTACTTTTATGCCAGATCAGCGAATTTCTGTCATTTGAACTTTTGAAGCAACTTTCTGAATGTCAACATAAGTTCACCTTGTTAGGAACTATTGTGGTAGATATTCCTATTATAGATTTTTAATTGGTGTGAGCGCATTGAAAAGTGCTAGAGGTGTAGGTTATTTGGTTTCGTCGATTGAGCTATGCTTCTTGTAGACGACATCAGCAAAAAGGAGGCAGAACATTGTGAGATTTTGGAGCAGAGCAAAAGAGAACTTCAAATAAAGTGGCAAGAGATGTACAAACAATGGATGAGCACGACAGAGGGAAAGATAGCTGAACTACAAGCAGCCAATGACATGATGAGACGAATGCTGCAACAGTCAGCACCTGACCATAGTTGAGATCTGTTTGCTGATCATTGGTCACCACTGGCCAGTGCTCACCACCGACCATTGGTCACTTGGTCACATCGTACCGTGGGTCATCGCAGGTCATTGGTTACCTTTGGTCGTTGGTAACAATTAATAATCAGTCACGGTTGTTTATCGATTACTAATGGTCATTTGTCATCACCTGCCATCGCTCAACCTCGGTCATCATGCATCATCACTCATTGGTCAGCATTGGTCACCTCTAGTCATCATTGGTCACCTCTAGTCATCAATGGTTACCACCAGTCGTTGACTACCACCAATGATCAGTCCCCACTGGTCATTGGCCATTAGCAGCCAGACATCAGTCGAAGGTCAATGGCCATTAGCAGCCAGCCATTGGTCAATGACCCTTACCAGCCAGCTATTGGTCAATGGTCAGTGGCCATTGACCAATGACCATTGGCCAGCCATCAGTCATTGTCATATTAATTTCTACTTATAATGCCATCAAAATTTGGTTTCCTCCGCCTTAATTAGGGGCCAGAAACAATTTTTCAAAGCAGCAAACAAAATGTAAATTGGATTGTATCATTTTTACCTACTGTAGATATTATTTGAAAGTAAACTTCAACTCAAAACATGAGTTGACATACCAGAAATATTGTGTAAAACTTATGATAGATTTGGAAATGATTCTTTGAAAATTTTCATAACATGAGACAGTTGTTCTTTAAGAAGGTCGATGCTACTTGGCGTAATGTTAGTTACTGTCTCATGATAGAAGAAAAACTATTGATTTGATACTTGTAATAAGAATCAGCTATAAATATAGAGAATACAAATGCAACAATACTTCACTTTCCTCCTTGCCACTTCACCATTGCATGAAATGTTTTAAAGGGGTCATGGCAGCAGCAAATCTTACAGATATAGTAAAAAAGACTAAGGAAGCCAACTTGTTTTTTTTCAAAAAGTAATTAACTTAACAACTAGCTTATATTTTGTTGACGCGCCTGCTCATAAGCAGCAAAGAAGTTATTCAAAATATTCCTGTTATAGCTAACTAGCTAAAACACGCAACTCTATTGTTCTGCTCTGTGTTGAGAACAAATGATGCGAGTCCAAAGTTGAGGCTGGTTCACACTAGATGGCAGTATATCGACATTAACTCCATAATACCTTGGTGATGGTCCGTGATAACAATGTTCACACTATCCCAAAGCCATCAGCCCTTACATCAGCAAATACTCAGTGACATACAGCAGTGTTCTCAATACAGTAGCTAAAATGTTGAAATACTAGTCCAGCAGCAACTACCATGGAGGTAAATATAGATCAAGCAATCTGCGACAGCCAACCAACAATCACCAAAGTGGTGCCGTCATGGTGACTGTCTTGGATGCTTAATGAGATATCGGGAAAGTTGACAGTGGCAATGCTTCACGCCATGTCTGCATTGCTTCAGCAATGGAATCAGTTTACGGTGCATATAGTTGATGGATAATCACTGAAAGGACAACTCCAACATGTGGGGATTCAGTGTAAACCAGTCTTCTAGCAGATATACATGTACTAGAGTAAGTGTATCGACTATCACTCCATCATTCAATACTTAATTACAGCTTCCTATAAGTACACAGGCGCCTTGCCTATTCCTATGTGTATGCTAGCATGCTTGAGCCCGTGTGGAATCTAATTTTTATTGATTTAGCTTCAGTTAATGGTCAGATGTATCTACACATGTATGAAGCAGTTTTACGTCAACTTGTCTTTGTGCTGCCATAGATAAAAACGCTGGTGTGTCTTTATCTAGTATTGGCATTTTTTTATCATTGTGTAAATGTTTAGTGTCAAGATAGTAGTACAGGGGTACAGCTGAGCAAATGCAGTGTGTACTTACTGTTACATGCATAATGGCTTATCTGTTACAATAAAATAACTGGCATTCTTTACTGTGAATAACTACCAAGCTTTGTGAGCCAACAACTACCCTACCAACTATTTTAATAAATTCAACTTTACAATTGTGTTTCAGCGAGCTCATGTTTGTCTGTTAGCCCATGTAAATAATATGTGTTTCCAAATTTTTAAGCCAATTTTATTTAAACCTCACACACATATGCGTCATGCCTTCTTGCCGGGTCACTAAAAATACTTTGTTTAAATACTTTGCCCGGTTTCTGAGAACTTTCTGAGAAAGCTTCCTAAACACCCACCGGCTGTCTATCTGGTTTTGAATGACAGAAATCCAGGCCATCACCGGGTTTACTGCTTGGGTACTTTTTGCTTATCGTTAGTGTATTTTTTGCTGTATTCACTGTTGTCTCACAGTATGTAGATGGTGTGAGTTGAGCTTCTTTGTACCTTGGAGTTGTCAACTCTTGAGTACATAGGTAAAGATAACTTGAAAATCATGCAATTGGTGGTAAGCTTATGTCACCGATGAGATATGAACAAGTCCCCCTGCAACCAAGAGTCTTATGTCAACCCAATTTAATCATTTTGACATTTCTACATAGCACAAATCTAGAGAACATAGGAAAAGTGGTATCTTTTTTATTTCACTTACAGTATTTAAGGTAAAAAATGAGTACCTTATTTGAATAAAACAATATTTATTAAATGTTACCAAACCAAAGTTTAAACTTATCTTCAAAACTTGATATGTTAAAATTCTTAATTGTGCTTTTGTCATATCGTCAAAAGTTATTGTTAACGTGGTACTAGAGTCAACACCTGATTGGCTAGTTACTGAGGTTAGTATTCATTTTTTACCTCTGTGCTGTGTATTTGTGATTAATTTAATATCGTCACACAATTGATCTCTAACATAATAAAGGTCATATCTGTACATTTGCTTTTCTTTCAAAGCCATGCTTCCAGATAAGGAAAAATATTGCTTTCAACAGAGTTTGAACTTTCAACTTGTGGCTTGGCAGACTGACGCTCTACCTCCTGCACCAATTGGTCACTTTTCAAAACTTCCAAGTAATTATGCACATAGTTATTATGCCTGATGATGCACCGGACTGCCAGAGTATTATTTTTTATTATTAGCTATAATAAAAACTGTTTTCGTTGGAAGCCATGATTCGAGGTTGGGAAAAAAGATTGTTATGATGCAAAATTCAAGCTCACAACATTCAATATGCTAGACCGACACTCTAACAACCGTGCTATTTGACTCTCAATCAGATGCTTGAAATAATTGTATGTACAGCAATTACACCAGACAATCTCTCACAGCCTACCGGACTGCCAAGGAACTAGCTGATGTGAAACCAAATAGTTGTGTTTTGCAGGTTTTGCAATGCAGGTTTCTATTGTTCAGTTTAATAAAATATCTGTTAAATTCCATACGCCAGTCTGTACTGGAACACTACAATCTAGATATTTCTGAGAAGTCACTTTGGAATGTATCCATTGTCTTGGTCAATTAGTCCAGTGTCTGATTTTATGTACCTGTTAACCCTAATGAAGCAAAAAGCGTCTCCACAAGCTCTTACTGCCTAATGAACAACCTTACAACTGTCAAGGGTTCTCAAGAGACCTGAGGCTCTCTCTTTGAAGCCTGATTGTCTTATATCTATTTTTAGCTTGGGAAATAATTACAGCAACACACAAGCCATCTGCCGGCCCTTTACAACTTAATAAGCAATGACTTACATAAAAAGGTCTTACCTTTCACCCTTGCTAGTCTTACTAATAACTAAAAACTTTCTGATGCTTTTAAACATGCTATAAGGTTAGATAGATAGAATTTTGATCAATAGATTATAAGACTTTAATAATTATGTAAACTCATTTATAATTATTAAAAGTATAGTATAACTAATATAATATAATTGTGTCCAGAAGGCTAAAATTAAGCAAATATTCTTTCAAAACATTATTTAATTTTCTGTTTGCATTAATTTTGACTTGTATTTTATGGCCTTGTTTAATAGGTCAATTTTTTATAATGGTGAGGTAGACTACACCAGATATGTATTTAATTATTATCATTATTTGTAAGGTATGCCGGAGAGCAGCCTATCTGCAGTGAGAAATATAATTTATCTCATACATTTTTCCTTTTACGTTAGGCTTATAACTACATATAACACTACATTTTAAAGCAAAATATTTTTGCACTCAGCCATTTTTATTTTATAATATTTTTTACTGAATGAATTTCACGTTTTAATGATTTAAAACTAGATATTTGCTTTGTTACTTGTTGAACTTTGCATAAATACAGTACAATATAATTGTATCTACAACGGTTGAAACAATAAAAGATTGGTCTATGGATTTCCAAAATGAAGGCTTTCTTATTCTATCTCATCTGTATTTTTTATTATGGGTAAAATATGCATCTACTACTATTTGCCCTCTGCTGGCTCTTTGGTACTAGATGCTCCTTGAAACGCTTAAAATATAGCCTTGAATATTTAGATCTATTATTATGACTCTTTCATAAATAAACAAATTGAACAAATATAAATAAAAATATAATATAAAAACAAATATAAATATAAAAATTGAACACCAACTAAAGTACTGCTCGACAATAGAGTATGAATTTTGAGTCAAAATAAAAATGTATGAAGAGGTCTTTTGTGCCTTTTTTCCAAGTTTTATTGGCTTTTACTCGCAATGTGAATTTACGCATTTGGCTATTTACTCAAGGTTTTGAGAAACATCTCTAAAAAAAGTTAATTCAAGTTGGAAAACTATATTCTTACAGAAGTATATTTATCTCGTTGATGAATATGACTTTTTATACATGTAGAACGGCTGATAGTGATAATAATTATAAAATGCCAATACAGTTACAATAAGGTTATTTACTTTCTATTAGAAATTTATTACTGGCAAGGCAAATTGGAAACATGAAAATGGTTACAATATGGCGCAAAGAAATGAGACCTGTGCAACTCTGAAAAAAAAACAGGTTTTGATATTGGTCAGTTTACGGTGACAAACCACTTCAACTCAACAAATAGGCTGTCTATGATTGTAATAGTATTGGGGAGACAACTACTGTTGGTGCAGTGCCTGTTGAATATGCTGGGAGAACTTTTTTTTAATAAATCACTTCTGGAATGATTTTTCATCTGGAGTGCAGCAGTAATGGGCAGCTCTATGTGAAAAAAAGATTTGTAGCATGCTGATGTTCTTTGTTTTATGAAGCCATTTTGGTTACAACCTCACGTAACTTTCTTTGCAATCATGAGCAAAACCAAATTTTTGGTTTCCAAAAGTAATAGTAAAGACAAAGATGCTATGACATTACAAATGAAAAATTGCCTACTGATACTGACCTAGGAAGCTTTTATATAATCTATACGTTATATATCTAACTAGTTTGAAGAATAGTGTGTACTCAGCTTTCAGCTGCAGTCAATTTCAAAAATGTAGTTTATTACTATTGTAATAGACTACATTAATTATTAGAATTCTACAAGAATTAATTAGAATGTAGTCTATTTTAATTAACAAGAACGCTTACGATTTTTCTGCTAATCCGCTATTCAACCTAAATAGAATTTTAACCATTAAAAAGTTATACAAATACAAAGTACTGATAAAAGCACACAACACATTTTATGAAACCAAAACAGGACAATAACACATTTAACTACTCATCAAACACACACAAACCTAAAAATACCACTGTTTAAATCAAAAGCTGGTCAATGTTGTTTGGATTATCAAGAGTCATTGCTATGGAATCTACTACCGGTTACACTGCGTAAAATTGTAAGTGCTAATTCTTTCAAAAATCAACTGAAGCGCTACCTCAGACAGCCAGACTAGACTAAATTAACTAGACAGACTTCTGCTGACTCTACTTTCAGGTTCCGCGCCTTGATTAGCCTTGCTATTGCGCACAGGGACCTCATCATCACCTTCCCTGGAGCGACTTTTTTTTTCTATTTTTCCTGTTCTTGTATACTTTGAGAAACACACTTCATATCATTTTTATAGTTATATTTTAGATGAAAATAAACAGACAAACAAACAAAACCATATTTCTATGATGCAGATTTCTATGATGCCCGATTCTACGGGCATCAGAATGAGTTGTGTTCTCATTGAATTGTTGTGCAATAAGTATTACAATGGACATTTGCTTGTTTCAGCTTACCACGGGTTTGATGTTAAGAAAACAAGCAATTCTTTGCCAGAAGTTACAGCACCATACGTCTGTCTTGCTTAGCAGCACTCTTTTGAAGTAGGAATGCTGGAAGTTTGAAAAACCTTTGGAATGGAATAGCTAGCGCAACTTTTCTGGGCATCAGTTGCAAGTGCTGTTTCCATCTTTTGCTAGTATGAAACATTTGATAAAAATTTTGGGTAACAAAACTCAGTTGATTAGCAGGTTTTTTGGCGTTTCCAATTTGCAGATGACGTAAACTTGCAGATTATAGAAAATAAATTATAGATTATATATCATAGATTATAGATTATAGAACCATAGTGAATACTCCCAACATTCTGTTCTCCTGATGAGAGTATCGACAGCGTACTTAGCAGACTGCATAGAGATTTAGAATTCCGCGAGACAGTACAGCCCTGAAGGTGCCTTGCAATGACAGTACATAAGGCCAAGCGCATTAATATTATTATTATATGATTAGTCTATCAGCCTCAAACTGTCAGTAACTGTCATGTAAGCAAAAGATTAAGCGTGTCACACAAAACGTACAAAATATCTATATACCAGAAAGGCTTTAAGTATTAGCTCAAATTTTACAAAGAAAGACGCTACTAAACTTTCATAACGTAATCGAATGTAGTTTATAAGTAGATTACATCAAGGTTACTATATCTGAAGTTAATACTAATAATCCTACGATATGGAATGTGAACGATTGGTGCAGTGGTAGCGCACCAAGTGGTTGAGCCCATTGTTGTGGGTTCAAATCCTGCATGGCATACTCATTTTTACATACTTTCAACCAAGGTTTCATACAGATGACCACAGCCCTATAATAATAAGATTAGTTATAAAGAATTATATACAGTGTATCAATAAAAACTAATGTTTGGTCTGCAAGCATCCATTTTTCATCTTTTCAGTTGGTTAGAAGTACCCGAAGTAGTTTGACGCCATCTCAAGAACTAATAAGGTAATCGACTTGAAACTTCATAGCTAGGCTTGAAACGTATTGCAGACAAGGTTTCATAATTTTACATAAAGCAGAAGTTTGGAAACAAAATGAAATTATGTACCCGAGTTTACTCAGCATAAAACCAGGTGGGGGAACAACTCCTCGAATGGTTTCATTCAAAGTGTTAACCGATCACGCCTAACTAATCTACCAACAAATGAAAGCACTTTTATGCTGAAAGATTTCTTCCACATTTATGCAATCTCAAATTTAAACAGAGATGAATAAAATTAGCAGATATAATGATAATGCTTAAAGCACAAAGGGTCAAAGGTCATTCTAGTTCATTTGAGATTGTCCTTGATTCTGTATGATTTAGTAAAGACTTACCTGTTAAAGAATTTTCACTTTATCTTATGAGATTACTATAAAGAGTTCTTCGATATAAATAAATATATTGTTATTCTTGTATATTTGAAAGCTAAACAGCAACTGACTTACTACATAAGTGTGACAAGAGAGTAAAAGGATTATTTCATAAGAATTACATAACAGATGAGTAAGCCAGTATGAACAAAGAGTCTGACAACGACTATATACAAATACAAGATAATGACGGGTCAATGTCAACAACTAGTACATATTCAACATATATTGTGTATTAACCCATTACGACTATAGAACTATCAAAATCATTGTCAAAATTACATAAACTATGAATTTTAACACAAAAGTGATAGGTGAGCAAATCATAAGTTGTACTGCAATGTTTGTAATTTTGGCTGTAATGGTTGCATCTTTAAATCAGCCAGTCTAAAAGTTTAATAAAACATGTTTGTACGACTACAAAGCTTTCTAAGATACGCAATATGAAGACATCTGTGTCCTAGATAATTGAGAAACCAATTTTGGCGGAAGGCCAACAAAGGGCACGCAAATAACAAGTTGATACAAAATAAGTTGTCGGTCAATCAACACAATTACTGACTTTAAAAATAGACAGAGCAATTGCTACAGAACTGAATTTAATATTTCTTTTTCATTTTTTACAAATTGCTATTTGCTGTTTGTTTTGTTATGTTATCCATTTTTGGTTTCCTGTTGCTAGTTGTTAATTGCTATTTGCCGGTCACTGTTTTATTTTCAACTTTTAACTTCGCATTTTGCTGTTTGCCTTTCATTTTTTGCTATTTGCCATTGTGCCCTTACGCATCTTCATTATTGACCCTGTTTCATTTTGACATTCTTAGTACATTAAAAAAACTTATTAAACCATAACTGTCAGTTACAGCTTTTAACGTATTTTCTACGTAAAAAAAACACGCTGATTCCAATTTTGTACTCAAAATAAAGATTGGTCCACTAACTTTCAGAGTAATAAAGGCTTTTTTACAGCCTTTTAATATCAGTCTCAAAAACAACACAATCGGCACAACAAGCTCTGCCCATAAATACGTGACATAACCTAGCATTTTAGGAACGGAAGTTAGGGATGTTTAGTCCGATTTAGAATGATAGAGATGGGTGTCTTAAAACCCATTATTATCTAAATTCAGCCTTCAAAATAATCTCAGCTTTTTTCTGAAAGGTAGATGAGCTATTTAACAATGCATATTTAAAAATAAGTGTCTGATTTACCTAGTAAATACAATAAAAGCTGTGCGTGACAGTTATGGTTTAAATATTTAGTGAGAGTTTAAGCATAAACACACCATTTTCACTATAGTTTACCAACCATAATCAGCCATAGCTATTTACAGGTAAGTTTTACATGAACGCCTGGTATCAGTCTGCGAATAGAGCTGGCAGAGGTAGCTGCTGTTATTTGGCAATTATTTGGGTGTCATGTTTAAGGACGCTGAACCACTGGGTGTCGTCTCCGTTCTGGTTCTGTTAATAGTTAGATCAATTGGTGTCAATGTGTCAAAGGATTATCCATATCAAAACAACTTCCATGTAGCCCGACACCATCCACCCATAGCATACATACATTCCTGCAGATGTTCACAAACAAAAGAAAGTTGATGTACATATTCAATACCAAATGTAGAAAACTGCCTTTGATGAGTGTTCAACTCATCATGTGTACAGGATTGGCTGTGAACAATTACTTATTACACGGCAACTATAGTATTCACCACTTTACAAAGGTAAGAGGAATCAGTGCAGACCCAGGCTGAGATACAAAGTTGTAGCTAAGTGTAACATAAAGTCAAGGGAGCTAGACACAAACAGATGGTAAGAGAAAGTGGAAACGAAGCTACGTGGAAGTCAGTGATAAAGCCCAAACTATAAGACAGTCATTGTCAAAACGAGAGAGAGAGAAAGAGAAAAATAATAATAAGGAATAACAACAAGAAATAACAATACGAAATAGCAATACGAAATAGCAATACAAAATAACAACAACATATGTTGCACAATGGCAACATATTACTTTTACATCCTGTGCTTGGTCTTGAGCCACTGACTTGCCTGTATTCACACCAGCATGCTAACCATTGGAGCAGAGCTGCTTTATTATAACCAAGTACGACAAAGGAATAACAAAATTTGGTTTCCAATCGAATAGTTTGCCTAATTCATACATCTATAGTTCAATCATGCTTCACCAACATCCTAATTATTACTGTTATTGTAGTTCACTGTCTCTGGCATAAGCAGTTTAGAAAATACATGTAGGACCATTTGTGAAACATCTCATTTGGCTACTATTGGCTACCTTCTTACCCAAAGTCAAGGTATAAGCGAGAAAGAAGAGAGTTTAGTTTGTCGCTGCCCATAGCTATAAAAGACTTCTTAATAGGCTTTTACAGCCACTCCCATTAGAATCCCAGGTATGCTAGAAGAGCTTTGTACAGAGTTGTCTCAGTACTCCCGTATAAGTCATTTATATACAGTAAGTGTTTATGAAATGTGTCAGGCTATGTAAAACCTAGATAATAATTAGAATTTGCATATTCATAAGTTATTCTGCAATCGTCTACCCTGAAAGCGCTTACCAATCTGTAAAATGGATAATAGTGAAGTTGAATTCTTCATTACTTACCATTCAACAAATGCTTGTTCTTATCTTTAGCTTGGTTGTTGTTGAACATAGCGAATGTCTGAACATGTTAGAGACAACAGCATATACTTTAGCATTTGTCACATGACGATTCAACCTGCCTAATTCAACAAACTAAATAATTTCAAACAAAACTAAATAAATTAATTTACAGGTGAACTAAAGGCCTAATACCATATAATTCTAAATTGTTTAGCATAAGTTAGTCTTAAAATAAACATATTAACTGATCAACACAAATTTGGTCAATGTTCTGATTTTTTCACCTTTGGCTTCTAAAACTTTAAAAACCATAATGTTGAGAAATTTACTCACTTTTATGTTCCCATTATATAAAATAATTTTAGGATTCATCTTTAGGTGATTGAACTTGTTCTTAACTAATATCCACATCAATTTGTTACTACTTTCATACCAACCAGCAAAACTTCAGCAACCGTTTAGCTAGTGCTGCCTCTAGCTCATTGATAGCAACTTCTAAAGTTGTGACATCATCACTTTAAGATGTCTACTAGGATTAATTTTTGACAGCTGCTAATACAGAAAAAATTGGCATGTTTTGGTTAGTTTTTGGCTATGAACTAATTGCCATAATCTACTAAAAACTTTGATCCAAAAAATAATAAATTCACTTTCTTTCCTCATAAATTGCAGTTCAGTTTACATTCTTTGGCTTATCATTCGAATACCTGGAAAGTGCTCAGTTGCAACATTTTGTTGTTGGTTAGTCTTTTGTGCAGCTTGCGAAGCAAATTTTATAACTTGAAACTTTTTATGTTAGTAATCAAATTTGACTGACTGATAGGCATTTTAATGTATAATTTAAACGTATTTATGCAGAGTGTCCACACCTAGCTTTGATGCTTGGTGTGGATTTGATTAGCTTTGATTAATGATAACTTTCAAAGATAGATTTTTGATGCTTTGATGTCTGTTCAAAATAAATTTTTATTTGCCTCTTCTGGCTGACTATTTGAGCAATATAATAATAAAATTTACAGCTGATAAAGAAGTAATTTATTCAATTTCATACAGAGTATTGTAGAAAGCCAATAGAATTGGTTTTTTTATAAATGCTGTTTAATTATTTCTATTTATTGTTTTTAATATATTATTAGCTGTAAGTTTATACAGAAACAAGTGTTTTCTAAATTTTGCTTTACAAGATTCATAAAAAATTTAAATCGAATAAACGGTTTCACATATAGCATTTAAAATGCTTTTCTCTGTTAAGATAATGAATACTAGGTAGAGCATTGTTAAAAGAGCTAGCAATAATATTTTTGAATGATTGCTAGATGTTGTATCACATTTCACATATCACATACACTGAAATGAGTTAAAGCCTGTTACTGTTCTGTAAAAAAGAGACACAAACCATGAAAAATCTTGTAACATAAAATCGCAGTAAAATAAACATTTAGAATGGGCAGAGTAGTAGACTTGGAAGATATTTCATTAAAAAGATAAGTTGAAATATGATGTAGACTTGTAATCCATCAAAATGCACTTTTTTTCCAAAAATTAAATCATTAAATTTAAATGTTTGAACCCTTTTTAATTATTCACGTTTTCATCTTATTTGTAGCAAAATTGTTCACCAGTTCATGAAAGTAAAAATCAGACTTCATGAATATCTATCTAAACACTTTTGGCCAGTGTTACAAAGATAAATTTGAAGCATCTGGCTGATCTCTGGAATGCCGCAGTAGTTATACGATGTTACCTGAAGCAGTTTTATCATGTGCCATAATCAATACATTTAAATACTTAAGCAGTATGTGGCTGGCTAAGGACATTCAACTTTCTGCCAAAGCACCTGCAAGTGTGTGTCAAAGTGTTCAGCAGATGGAGCATTTGTGTAATACCTTATTAAAATACGTTTGCAAGTAAATTACTCCAAATAAACTGAAAGTCTGCTTAAAACCCCTTTTGTAGCTGACATATGCCTGAGTTCTTTAGCAACTCACAACTAATAAGTTGGGGGTTACAAAACACTCTCCCTACTTGATGAGTGATAAAAGACTGCCATGTAGCTAATGCTTAGCCTTAAAAATTCTAGCAAAGATTATAAAATGACTTGAAAATTGATCCGAGCACTCATGTTTACATTATTTGTTTCACCAGAGAGATTCTCCAGCTTAAATAGAAGTTGAGTCTGCAATGTTTTTTTAAGAATATACAATGGTTTATAACTTTTATGTTTGTTGTAATAAGTAATCGTACAATGAATACACAACAAAGAGATTAGAGTGTTTAAGCAGCATCTTTTTCTGACGCGTGATACTTTACACAATACAATGCAATAATTATTATGACTGCAGCAGATCTCTTTTCTGCTAATGACTATAGACAGGACTTTAGAATTTAATACGTAAAAAATATGGTAAATTTCCAGTTTCTATGGAAACCTTTAACCACATTGATGAAAAACTGCTAAAATGTGGAAACAAAGTGCAGCCATGAATAGTTAAAGCTAAAAAATATTTTAGTAGTGCGAAAGTTGAATCACTAAAAATACATTTTTATTTTCCATTCATCAGACATCAAGTGCAGGTGCTTGAAGGTGTCGTATAATCTATTTCTCAAGTGGTCTGTTGGTACTGTGGTATCTCTTTTTGCCGTGTTGATTAGCAATTAATTGAAGTAATTATTTTACGTTAAATGGAACAAAAGGATTATATGGAGATAAGAGATTTGCATGTCTAATAAGAGTGTTTGAATTATGTTATTCTGAATTCTGAATTCATAACTACTTGTTTTTAATTTTAGACACAATCTTTTACATAATAAGATCTTTAAAAATACTCAATAATTCAATAATTGAAAAAAACTATAAAACCTCATACCATTAGATTAATATAAAACAGAAATATAGCTTAATAATCTAGTTATTTTTAAAAACAGTTTTCGGACTGACAAATAAAACATCCATAATCAGAAGTTGTGTAACCTTTGAAAGAAAACCAGCCAGTAGTCATTATTTTATTTTTATTTGGAACAATTATTTTGTTTGCCAGTTGTAACTCCTATTCCAATGGCCTTCTCTGTCTATTGCTAATACTTCTATGCAAGTGGATAACTATTTAGTCAGGAGACCTCATTGGTTATTGCACTGATTATTTTTGGTAAGACAATAGCAAAGAAAATTCATCTCAGAAAAGTCGATTAAATTTGCAATACAAAAACTTTAAGCATTTTTTTATTCTGAAACAAATTTAGATAAATTTTACTTCAATATAATCACACACATTGCAAGAATATTTTGGTGGCTCTTTTTGTTCGAAATTTAAACCTCTGCAAAACTCAGGTTGCTAACTATTCCCGATTAGGAAAGCTCTATCTTGATAGATGAGGAGGTAAATTACGTGAATCATTACAGAGGAATGACAAATTATGCATAAAAAGACTTCCCTTTGGAAATTTAGGTGCATATATAATTACTGCACAATATTGCCTCTCCTTAACCGGCATAAACGGTTTATTTTGAGAGACTACAATAGGAAGTGATGCAAAAACATAAATAGCATTTGTAATATTCACTAGCTTGTTTTTAACTGTTTGTAAGTTTGCTTATTAAATTTTATGAAGTGCTAGTACCTGTAATTGTGGTAATAAAATAATTTACATCTGGCGAAAGGTAATTGAATTAAAAATTTTCTTTTTTAATCAACGATGCAACCTTACTAATATATTTTATGTTTCTAGTGTGCTGACAAAGCACAGATAAATATCTGAAAAATGACTCAAAACTCGAGAAGGCAGCTGATTGACAGGCCAGTAAGAGTATCTTCTACTTAGCGTAATGTCCTGTTGGAGTCTCGTTGAAAGAAATCTTCTGGCTCTGACAGACAGACAGACATCACCATATAGTATTATAATAAAAATTTTGATAGCACAAATTGAAAAATGTTTACCTTCTACGTGTACAGTTGTACATCACTGAAGACCATGTAAAGACTTTCCATACGCATCCTAAAGGAGTAGGAGAGTTAAACTAGTAAAATATTTTCTACTACGGTATGTTAAAGTAGTTCTTTAGTTTCACTTGTGTCTATAAACTAGGAGTTATCATCTATATGCCACTTTTGTGATATGTGAGTGGTACGGTTAACTACTCCATCAAAAACCAGCGAGTCCAATAAAACATTTGTAGCATTTGTTATAAGGCAATATGCGGGTTATCAGAGCACAAAAGCATTGAAATATTGGGGTCATGGGGTCATTACCTTTTTTGATTCATTGTCATGCATGCCCTTATTATCTGTAAATAAGGCTGTCACAAAATCCTGAGCTACGGTATGTCAAACAATCTGGCAAGTAATATTAGTAAGTCATAGTAAGCAATGACTGGTATTAGTTTTCAAACTCCAAGTTGTGTGTATCTCTATATAAATATATATATCTCTACATATATATCTCTACATATATATCTCTACATATATATCTCTACATATATATATATATATATATATATATATATATATATATATATATATATATATATATATATATATATGAACGAAGTAAATTGTTCTTTCCACATGAGTAGGTTAAAAAAGTACTAGCTGTAGCAAAGTTGGGATACTGCTCAACATGAGGCGAGCTTATGAGCTTTTGAAGAAAAAGGCTAAAAAATGAAACACCATAGTAAACATTGACTGGTATTAGTTTTCGGACCTCAAGCTGTGTGTATCTCTATGATAATTTGGTCAAGTAGTTGTCCGCTCATCTGACATGAACTTCAATTGATAACTTGAATATCTAAAGATACTAAACAGTTTTTAATTAGCTTTAAAGATAGCTGGGAGTAACTGTGCGTGTGTCTGCGGATACAGAGTGTTGTTTTTGTAGTAACAAAAGCTAAAGACAACACATTTTATGTGTCACAAAATATTTCGAGCGACAGTTTGTCAAACAATCTGTCCGAATAGACAATAGATGTGGCAAGGTGAATATTAACTCACAGCCGTGGAAGACATTCTCATTTTTCTCTTTCATTTTTGTTTTTTGAGCTTCTATTTATAATTTATTATAAATTATTATTATATTTATTTATAAGCTCATGCTAGCTTATTTATGCTTGATCTAGCTTGTTGGCTTCAGTGTTTGATACTTTTTATGGTGCTGTTGATATCCTTATGCGTAGGGGTATCGACAGCACCCTAAAAGGTTTAACCTAATCACAAGATATTAAAGTGTGACTAGTTTCGATAACACCTCATAAATTTTTGTAGGTTTGTGTAGGTTTTATCTCTTGAGAGTTTCGCTACCGATGAGTGTCATAAGTCTACCATAATCCCTCTCATGCTTTCATTTCCCAATCAATAATTGGTCGATCTGGCAAATATCTCAGTCCTATGTTATTGTTTATGCAAATCAAATCTCGCCTCTTGGAGGTATCAGCTTACTATAATCATCTGCTGGAGCTACCCCCTAGCAGTGCAGGGGTGTAAAAATAAATTCTCAGGCCTATACTTTAGCGCACCTATAGGGTTAAAAGTCGTAATCTAGCAAAAGATTGCTCTATGGATTTATGTGATTCTATGATCAGATAAACGCCCTGCGATTGCAGAAACTGGTTTAAAAACATGAATCAGGCTGTTTAACCATTATATTAAAAACCCCAAAAATGTTAGGTTCATTTATGAAGGAAATGGCCTAGTTTGTTTCAGCACTCCCTCACATAGCCAGGCTCAAACTACAAAAATTTGTTAACACTTTTTCGAAGTTAATTGCATCTACAGCAATGTCTAATACCTTTTTGTTATTTTACACGCTGTTACTAGAAGTCATAAAAAACTATTATTCTCAATGGTTGGCACAACTTTAAAGAAAGTTTTTATCTGGTCCATAAATAGCCGTATTTGACTCAGTGACTTTCATTCAAAAACATACTTTCTTTGTCAATATTTTTTCCTTTTGATACTGTCATGCGATATGAATAATGACCAAAATTCTGAAACAACTTTTTTCCTTTATGTCATCAATAACCATTTAGGATAGTTATTTATAATAAATACTAATGTAATACATTATTACATACGCAGTTATATCAGAAAAAGGCTTTGTTTGTCTGATTAATGTTTTTTTATTTTACCCCTATTTTATCCACTCCTGTGAATATTCTTAGAAATGCTCTCTCCCTATAACTCATGACAAAGTTTTTCCTCATCTCAAAGTTATTGAAGTATTCCACAGTGAAACACGTCTCTGAACACTCAGAATGGCAGCCAGCCAACCTTTTTACAGCCATGAAAATTACACAGACAGAGAGTCGATTTGGAACTCTACAGCAGACCATAGACTTTTCCCTGAAGAACCATCATTTAACAGAAGTAAAACAGGATACGATCGAGGTTCCAGAGGTTCGGGAAGACCAACATGGCTTTCAGAAGAAGGCGACGGACAAGTCTATGCGGCTGTCAAGTATATGAACCTCATCGGCAATCCTATTCTGTATACACTTCTGATCATAGGTAGGAAGTGTTCAGTGAGTCAAGTTTTTTCATCTTTAGTTGTATATTTATTTTGCAAAGCTCTTTAGTGCAGATGGAAAACATATCTTAAAATTATGCTGAAAAGTGAAACTTTGACAAAAGTAAAAAAATACTTTATGTCTGTGACAGCATATATAAATAAAGTTAAATGTGTTGTATTAACTTAATGAACACCATAAAAGGGAAAATATTACTGGTATTTGGAAACATTGATAGTTTCTTAGCTCTTTAGGTAAGATAACTAATTTAGTCGTGTCTTAGCGCCTGTATAGTCAGTCATAATATCACTGCCATTTTGAAAAATACACTTGTCAACATCAAAAGAGTTTTTAACTTTAAAGTAGATATACATGTATATTCTTTTAATCTAAAGTCATGTCAATGCATTCGCACTCGGGTTCCAATTGGCCCCTAAATCAACCATTTGTAGAGAAAATTTCCTTTGTGTCTAACAACATTTCACAGTTCTTAAATGCTAATTTAACAGCACATGGGAAATGACTAACTTTTCTTAACTATTGAATTGGTCTTTGTTAAAGAGACGTTCAATATTCCATTCGTTCAGCCATGAATATTGTATCAAATTAAAAACCAGTCTCATATAGATTTGTACATACGCCAGTGAACTCAGTGCAGCCTTTTTTTCGTTTTTGTACTTTCCCTGAGCATGTACACATGTGTATTTATGGTTCAGTTGCATGTACGATATGCTACATTTTCTCTGACTCTGAATTTAAATTCTTGAGTCATCTTTTAACCCTTGCAGCTGTTTGAGTAGCTATTTGTATAGTTTTATGCACATCGTGTACTTGTATTTTAAACTGTACATATCGATGTGCAGGCGCGGGTCTGTCCAACTACAAGTGCTCATATTTGCATCTTTTTAAAATCTTACATTTTATCGGTGAAAACAGCTTTTACTTTGTCTTTGTTATAGATGCTCTTTGTTACAGAACAGTTTTCAATGGTTTTATCACAATCAGACTGAGTCATTGCAGCAGGTTCTTTGTTCCTACTTCTCACGGTGGCCAACAACCAATGTCAATGCCACTTATTATTGTTCAACACCACAACGGAAGTCACCAAATATAAATAAAAGTTTGAGCCAACAATGAGCAGTGCTTGTACTTGTTCAGCAGAATTACTCTGATTACAGCAAGAAAAAGTATTTGAAAATTTTTGGCGACTTTTCTTTGTTTTTTTTGGTAAAAACAAAATTCTCCCAGCTTTTTTTTTAATTTCTTTTGGCTAAAAACCATCTGTTGGCAGGTTTATCAAATGAGTGGCTGACAATTTTATGCACAAAACTCTAAATAATTATAAACGCTGTAAAAGATTCATGATGGCGATGGAATTTTTGGACTAAAATTAATTGTAATATAATTTAACACGAAATAATATGTCATAATGCAATACATATATAATATTATGTTATATTTATTTTAGTGTCAACTTCATTCTAAATAAACTAAACAACATTGATCTAAAATTTCTGAAATCATACACTGTTTATAAAAAATGTTAGGTTTTAACAGAAAGATGTGTTTTTAAATGCTTTCTGTTTATATGCATTTAAAGATATTTTTATACCAATTTAAGTATTTAAGTTCAACGTCTGCTTGTTTCAACTACCAGCTATCATCATATGATGTTAATTAGTTGTATTTTTTCTAGGACTTTGTCTGGCTATAGTGACAGCGAGTAGAAGAAACATTCGTAACTATTCATCAGCTGTCTATCTATCAGGTAGGGAGGTCTCTCCACACCCCCGTATTCTCTTATACTAACCTTATGCTATCATTTTATGTTGATTCCTTTCTCAAACATACAAAAACTGTCATAAAAAAATTTAAAACTGTTGTGCTTAAAAAGATTTTCTGGTGAAAAGCTTGCATTATAATATCTTAAATTAATTTCATAGGTAAAAACTTATATTTCATATTGAGTAGTAATAGTTCATGAAAACAAAATGTGTCATGAAGACATTTTAACTCTTATGTAATCATTTTTGATGCAGCCGTTTGTGGCTAAAACTTGGTTTATTTATTGGTAAGTCTTTATATACGATGATTAAAAGAACTATTAATCAATATATGTAATCCAAGATTTTTATAAACATTTTAATGTTTTCAGGCTAGAAAACTGAACACTTGCCTTATAACGAGCACGTTTTGTATATGCTTAAAATATTTCAGTAACATCATTCGGGGTCATTAATAAGTGTAGGGATCACAGATATGTGTGGAGAAGTCTAGAAAAAAATGTTTTTTACCGCTAAATCAATAGAGTAAGTTAATCACATATCGTTAAAGGGGCAGTAGAAGAAAACCCCAAGTTTATAGATAAGCATAGTAATACATAAACCCTTATCATTTGTGATAGGTATTTTTTTATATTTCCTAATGTGTAGAGCACTTGTTAGATAACTTGATAGAAACCTGAAAGCCCCCTTAATCAGCCTGAAAATAGAATAGAATTGGCAGTTAATCTGACCAACCTTTTTGTATAATTATAAAAAAGATTATGTTAAACAAAAAGATAACAGATGAAGTAAAAAATTTTCTTTTGTAGCGATGTTTTTCTGTGATGTCATATGGGTCACAGGAAACTATCTCCCAGACTACGCCGTCTCTGTTAACAAAAACCTTCACTTTAATGATGGTATTTGCATGTATATACAAGCCTTTCGATTCGTCGGACGCATTGGAACAAGTTTGATAATCATCGCTTTAGTCCTTGAAAGGGTTCTCATGCTCGCCAAACCTGTTCGGTAAGTAGACAACTCCAAATTTTTAACCATTCAAAACTGTTAAAAAAGTATTAATTTGAAGTGTTAAGTGATTAGCCAAATAGCTAAGTTTATATACATGTAAATGAATTATTATCATATTATTACCAGATAATGTGCTTTTATAGTGCAAAAGGGCATCTATGCTTACTGCTTTAGCACTCTAGTTCCACGTAAGAAAAGCCCAAGTTCTATACTTATTCAGGAAAGAGTAGGTTTAAGTATAAACCAACTCAACTACAGCAGGCGCTCCTTTAACCTGTACCACCTATGACGTAAATTCCAGATAACGTAAAGAAGTTATGAAAAGTTTTCGCTTCCCACTACGTAAAAAATTTTGTATTATGTCAAGTGTCAAGTCAGGCGAGTCTTCAAATTCAATTTGAACTTATCTCACCACACTTGTGAAAAAAAGAACCGACGTGCATGTAGCGTTATATTTATTATATATATGCAATTTTCGCAACCATCTAGTTCGTCATGATAGATCGTCAGATGTTTCGACTAGACAAAGAATAGGTAGCTGCGCAATTGTTCATAAATACAAAGGTGATCGATTGGTGCAGGTGTGTTACATCGTTGGGCCACCAATCTGAATGTCGTGAGTTAGAGTATGGTTGAAAGTTCTCTTTTATTCTAACCTTGACCCCTGGATTCAGATAGGCTACGAATAGGTAGTACAAATTTTTGTGAATTCTTTTGTTTTGCTTTCTTGTAGACGTTAAAACATTTGTTATTAGTTTTACTTTGCAAAATAGACTTTGCTGTTTAACATAAATAAGCAAATCATTGTAAATGAGCGTCGAAGGTATGCGCTCTCCATCAACTTATTGTAAAATCACCTTAATCATGATCTATCAAATTAGATTGATTATGAAAAGGAGAAAAGTTGTCAATGCAAACTTATATTACTGCAGTCACGGTACAGCTCACAGATTAAAAAAGTTGAGTCAAGTGTTTTCTTTATGCATGCTGAAAGGGGTAGGTTTGGAAAAATTATGGACCATATTTGGTAATTTCCATGTATTTTACTGTTTTCATAACGTAAAATCCCTTTAACATAAACGTACCTGGAGCGAATTATTCACGCGATAGGAGGGCCTACTGTACTACATTTAATGCATATAGCCACAGACTAACACTATAACTGATGAAACAATTCATGCTTCATTTTGTTAAAATCTTCTATTCCAACAAATACAAATCAAAACAGTAGGTTATCTGTGATTTTCTAGTTTAAAAAATCTATTCTCTTCACTAATAAATTTTATTGAATGGCATACTTTTATTTTGGTTACACTACTAATTCATGTATAACTTTTCTTCAGCTCATGAAAGCTACCAAACCTGACATTTTCTTTGTTATTAAATAATTTTAGTTCATTAAAACCTATTCATCAACATCATTTTTATTTGTCAGCAAGCATCTCTGTTTTTCTTCTTCGTCTCCCCTTATCTTTTCCTGTTGTGTAAGAAGAAGGTTGCATGACAAAGGAGAAAGTCAAACTTGACTGAACATGAAATATTTAATCAGTTGCACGATTATCACTAAGCTTCCATAGATTGAGGGCGTAGTGACACACCCTCACATGTTGCTGCAATGAGATTATGGAAACAGCCAAGTCACTCTCATTCTGGCGTAGTTCGGTTTCGCTGTTTTACAAATAAAACACCCGTGTGATGCGCCACATGGATGTTACGTGGTAAAATTTTTATGGTACAGTTTCCATGTACCATGGAAACGGCTTTAGCAACCAACGACATAGGTTTTGCTTTTCTGTTGCTTCATTTGCAGAAGTTTTTGTTGTTGAACCGCTCAATGAAGTCACACAACCGTAAATTTACTATAGCACTCTACAGAAACACAAACTTCTTGTCTGATCAGTGTAACGCTTTAACATTAATGCGCTGAAGTATAGCTTCACTATCGCTGTATGGGCTATCACTTAATGGTTGACAAGGAAGAGTATACCGACTGCTGAAGTTGATTCTCAGACTGCTAGTTCTGCTCACAATAAAAACAAGAGTTCAAACATTCCTTTGGTTTCACACCTTCATCAGTTGTCACCTCAAAAACATATTTTCTGGTTGCATTTCCATAAAAGCCATGACGCATTTAACGATTATATTTAAAGCTTTACGTAGTGTGATTTTAAAAATCCGGAGTCATTTTGTGGTTTATTTGCAGCATTTTTTTATTTAAAGAACATTTTCAAGTTTAGAAGTTTTTATTAATAAGAACGTGTTTTGTAAATAAAAAAAGATGGCATCAGGAAAATAAAAGGAACCACAACGCATGGCCATCAATTTATAGTAAATCATAATTAACTCACATGGCTTTAAAAGATTTGTTCATGGAGTCAGTCATGACAAGATTTTATAACATGGTAAACAGCAAACTACCGGTTTGGGAAAAATAAACTTTGAAAACTAAATAGAAATTATTGATTTAAATTTTATTTTGAGGCCTTCTACCTGTAAAACTATAAAAAAGCTCAAACATCAAGTAAATCTATTTTAAAATAAATCAACAAAATAGTATAAGATAAAGCAAAAAATTATTCAAATCTTTTTATGAATTGACCACCGAGACACGTCAGGGTTAACAATAAACTTGCACAAAATTTTAGGAGATTTCATTAAAAAGTATCGACATTTTTCTATAATTTGGGATTGTTTTTGATGTTTAAGGTGATCTGACTGCCAGGATGTTTTAAGATTAAAATCAACAAAACTTGATTGCGATTAAAATGTCCAGACCAATCAAAGGTGTGATTGTGACGTTTATAGTTGCAAAGAGACCAATGGGATAAAAACGCGCAACGGTGAAATTTGAATGCAATAGCTGATATCAACTATAGCAATGATAGCAACTACTGACCCAATTTCGCACATACAGTGCCGTCAGAAATTATGAGACCACCTCACATTTTAAGAGACAAGGTGGTAGCAATGATTTACTGACTTAGTTTTACAAAAAACTATCATAAACCATAAACCATTAGATGCGGAGTTTTCTACTAATTAATATGAAGCAAATTTCCATCACAACAATCCATACTTATTTTTTATCTCAATCGAAAGGCATATGCAACTGATATGAATAAAAAACAAAAAGATATTTTCATTTTTTTATTCGTTTTATTATTTTATTCATTTTTTATTTTTTTATGCCAAACTATTTGACTTTGTGAGATTACAGAATGCACAACACATAGTGATGACATCACGTTTTACCACTAACAAGCTATGTGGTCGGACACTGAAGAGATAACTTGATGACACTAATTCTATCACCAATGCTGTAAAAGATCAATGAAAGACTCCTGATTTACTTTACTAAAACAAGGAAAAATTTCTGCATCTAATGATGTACAATATGTGGCAAATGAATGAATTAATATGGTGCCAGCAGAGGTGCAAAGTTGAACAAAGGCGAGAATTATTGGGTGGTCTCATAATTTCTGACAGCACTGTATTTCTTATCTCTAAAACAGGTGGGATACTAACACCAAAGAAGTCACTTAGGTCCATTTTTAATATGAACATAAAAAAATTTTCTAAAGAAATGGTTAGATGAGTTGGTGGTTTCAGATCGCTTATGCTCGGCATTCAAAACAGTACCAAAGTGCTAATAGCTAATCTATAGACAATAGCCATTCATTAATAATGCTAGTGTGGTCTGCTTATTGGCCAATAAAATCACGTATTTAGGACTATTGCTAATTTAAATTGATAAAAATTCTATCAAACCTTTAAGTGTTGTTTTACGTGATAACTTTTTGAAAAGTAAAATTGTGCTCATCGCAGGTAGAATTAGCTAAGGAGACGCGAGCCTTGCAAATATGCTCTGAGTTATCTTCTCCAGATTGGTCTGATTTTAATGTCCTTGTATGCGGACATAGCCTTCACATCCACTTCATGTAATACAGTAGAGGCTCCTTAAACGTAAATCTATTTTAACGTAAATTTGGGTTAATGTAAATAATTTATTTAAAGTTTTTGCTTCATATTACATAAAAATTCTGTATAAGATACAGTTTTAAATCGGTGCAAGTTCTCAAACTTGATTTGAATAACGGACTCTCATAGTTAGCTTTGGCAGTATCATTTTCTCTCTTGCCAGGATAGGGAGATAAAAGAATGTATAGGGTTATCTCTATTATAAATACAGTTTCACTGGTACTCAAGTGTGAGAGACCATCAGGTGATCCGATAAAGCACAGAGAATAAGTAGCTGCACAAGTATTCAGAAATAACCAAAGGCAATCAATTAGGGCAGGTGTTAGAGTGTCAGTCTACCAAACTAACTATCACAAGTTGGAGTTTTGTTGAGTGTGGTGTTTTATCCAAACTTTTAGTCCTCGCTTCAGATGAATGGACAGACACACTGCTCTTATTATAGTAAAGATATATTTATATACATGTATATATATAAATATAAAGACATATACTTTATTTTAGACATTGATAATATTGCTTTTCTTTGCATTATAGACCATGCTGCTTAAAAAAATAGTGAACAAATTATATCTGTTGACATTAAAGGTATGCACCCTCCTCGATATAAATTAAAGGTAATCATAACCCTATACCAAATGAAAGTGAGAATAAAAGAGAGAAAAGTTGTCAATACAAATCAATAATACCACAGTTGCTGTAAAGTCAGTAAATCAAAAAGTTGAGTTTAGTTTTTTTTTTTAGAAGGGCCTAAAGGGTGAGTTCGGGAAGATTTTGGAACAGATTAGGCTATTTACATGTATTTTACTGTTTGTATAACATAAAATATCTATAACGTAAACGCTCTCAGAACGGTTTATTTATGTTTTAGGTATGTCTCTTGTAAAATGTTGTAAAAGTAGTCATTTTATTGAACTTTACAGATAAATTTAATTAAAAACTGCTGTTATATCTTTTAGGTTTGCAATGCTAGCCAAGCCATGGGTGGCATTGCTTATCTCTGTCTGCTGTATATTTCTTTCTACTGGCATCAGCTGCTACTATATGTACAACACAGAGTTCGAGCAGAGATCAGGCAAATGTAACTACAAGAATGCACCTGCGGTGAGTGAAGTGTTTTATAAAACAACATTCGGCATTTTCTTTTTTTCAATCTTAAAAATTTCAATAGGTAGCATAAAAAAGTTTGGCACCTACAGAGAAATATACGTTTTTTATTACAAAAAAGATCATTTTTATTTGTATATTTTATGACTTATGTCGCTGCGTACAAACCTAATAATATGGCTACATTCACTAGTGTAGCTCAGCAATGCATAGTATTGATAAATGAAAACTGAATGAATGCAAGTCTTAACATCCAAACCACTTCTCAATTCTCCAACGTATTATGTGTGTATTTCCGTACTTCAAAAATATGTTGTTCAAAATTTTTTGTTAGTAATTCCCATTTATAAATTTAACAAATCTTTTCATAAATACACCAAATATCTATAATTGGAAAGCTTTTGAATATAAGAAATTTAAAAGCTAAACTAATTTGTTTCATCAACTAACGCTTTTTATAGCATTTTTTATGCATAGATTGAAAGGTGAGCATGAACAACTTTAATAATTCAACTGCAAAACTACATCTGGTTCCTGAGAGCCAGACTTTTAGACATCCACCTGCAGGCTTTCTGAATGACAGTGACAGAAATCCTGGGCATCACCAGGTTTACTAATAGCATTATCTAGTTACTTGTCTGTACAATAATTTTGTTAATAAATTTAAAAAAAATTGATTATTCATTAGAAGCTGCCATGACCTCTCTCTAATCTTGCATTAAATCTTATTGGTATTTTTTCTTATCGGAGTCAACAGATCTGGCTGTCAGCTAGTATTTCTTTTAATTAAGATTGTTAACAGACTTACCTTGTTTGAACAAAAGCATAACTTACCTCATACGGGAGTTGCAGTAACTTACCTCACATTTGAGTTGCAGTAACTTACCTCACATGGGAGTTGCAGTAACTTACCTCACATGTGAGTTGCAGTAACTTACCTCACATGTGAGTTGCAGCAACTTATCTCACATGTGAGTTGCAGTAACTTACCTCACATGTGAGTTGCAGTAACTTACCTCACATGTGAGTTGCAGTAACTTACCTCACATGTGAGTTGCAGTAACTTACCTCACATGTGAGTTGCAGTAACTTACCTCACATGGGAGTTGCAGTAATTTACCTCATGTGTGAGTTGCAGTAACTTACCTCACATGTGAGTTGCAGTAACTTACCTCACATGGGAGTTGCAGTAACTTACCTCACATATGAGTTGCAGTAACTTACCTCACATGGGAGTTGCAGTAACGCTTGAGTCAAACCAATAACTATTTATCAATAATCAATATTTATTAGTCTCCGCCAAATAACATGCAAGTAATTAATTATTAACATCTTAGTTTAAGAAAAGATTATAGAAAAATGTAGCTTTTTGATTAACTCATTTACAATGGATTTAAAGGAATGTCATTCTTACCCATCAGATGTAATATTATTAAAGATGTAAACATGAGCACTCGCAGATTGACAGACTAGCATGAGCACGTTGATATGTACAGCTTAAAATAAAGATACACAATACATATCAGCTGTGTATCTGCCTATATAATGTGTCCAACAGCTGTTACAGCATTTCAAAAACATCTGTATCACACGTGTACACACTTACGTGTACGCTCAATTAACATGTAAACAGACAAGCAATTTTAAAGCAGAAAATATGCAGTTTCAATATTATGTGCATAATGCGGCTTTAGAAGATTTCAAGTACAAATTCTTACAAATAGTTTCAATGTTTCATTTACAATACAATGATTTCCAACTAAAAAACTTTCCAAAAGTTCATAATTGCAAGTTTTCACCAACCAAGTCGCACGTTGAAATGAGATCGGAAGCCTCCTATTAGCAATTGATGGAGAAAACTGCTTTAAGGCAAGTATAACACTGTTGGTACATCCTCCTACTAACTTATATATTTAAAACCAATTAGTTGCAAAACCACTGAACGCCCAGCTAAAAACTTTGCCGCAGAAAATTCCACAGCTGTAAAAATAACAAGGTCGTTGGCAGGCGACAGCGTATCCTATAATTATTCATTTGAAACTGTTACAAGCATGTTCTTGCTAATAAATTGGCAATCAATCATAGAACGGATTAGAGTAAAGGAGGTTCATATCCTCGCCCTGTTTCACTCTGTCAAGTCATCAATATGGATGTATTTACGTACTTCCACTTTTTTCTTCTCCGTGTTCCTGAGGTGTGCTGTAATAGCATACGCTATTCGTTACGAAGCTATCTGCAGCAGTATTATCTGCTGTAACGCTGTTTGCTGCAATGCTATTTGTTGCAAAACTATCTGCTGTGATACTATTTGCTGCAGTGCTATCTGCTGTAGTGCTATCCGCTGTAGAGCTATCTGCTGCTATCAGTGATTCTATTTGCTGCGTGACTATCTGAAATGGCGTTTTCGCCTGCCGTAGTATGTTTTCTACAATCAATTTCTTTCCAGACTATTTGTATTATTTGTAATATAAAGTAAAAGTATATTGTTTGAAACTTTTGCCTTTATTACAATTACCTTTGAGCAAAAAGTTTAAAAATTTCCATGCTTTACTACTGGTTCCTATTTATAAATCTAACCTTTTTTCAATGATACACCAAATATTTATAGCTCTGTCAGAAAAGTTCTCTAGTTGTTTCTTTTGCCTGTTAGCATATGTTATGGGCTACGAAAATATCAACTGTAATGCTACCTGCTGCACTGCTCTCTGCTACAGTGACATCTGATGTGGTGTTATCTGCTGAAATACTGTCAGCTGTGGTGCTATTTGCTGCACTGCTTTGCTGTTGTGCTTGACGCTGCAGTGGTTTCTGCTACAAATCTATCGGCAGTGATGCTTTCTGCAGGACATTATCATGTACAGTAGTATGTTTTCTAAACTGAATCACTTTCATTTCACAATTTTTGTTGAATAAATTACAAAGTTTTTTGAAGCTTATGGCTCTGTTAATACATATCCTAAAACCAGGAATTTAAAACGAAATTTGTATGTTTTACTAGTTAATCTATTTGATAAATCTGCTTCCTTGTTGTATAGTTACACATAATATCTATAATTTTGCAGCAGAAAACTTCTTTAATCATTTCTTTTGTCTGTTAGCTAACACATCAGCCATGTTATTGGCTAAGAGAGAATGTTTCTGAAAATTGTTGAAAAGCTACTTTGTGGTGAAAGACTTGCGCTTTGTTTGATTATAAACAGCCATGATATTTGTATCTCACCAAATCGCTCTTCTAAGCCAGGCTAAGAACTTGAAAGCCGATATTAGCAGCATGAACTGAGGGTCAGTGTAGAGAGCCAGGTGGGCTCCAGCTGGTGTTAAACCTGCAACCCTGCAGCTGTGAGTTCACAGCTTAGCTAATTGTTCTTACTCGCTAGTAGATGTCTGGCATTCTTACTAGACTAATGTCACAAGCCTTTGTGACACTCATACAAAAAAATTAAGACATTTTATAAACTCAGCAGCCATGTTTTTTATGTATCTAACTGCGTTTAATTACGTCGTTGGTTCTTGAGATCACTCACACTCACGGCATTGACGTTTCCCATTTTCCAATCTTCATCAGTATTGGTGTTTGAGTTCACATACAGAAGGGATGGTGAAACATTCTCTTTATACGAAGTGCAACCTGCTATCCGTGTCACAATTAGCTTAGCGACACCTGGGCATACCAGCACCAAAGCGGTACACTCAGCCAACAAGGGCATCACGTTTTCATAGTGTGCTATATAGAGCAACGGTTGTGTGACGCCTTATGTCAATATGCTTGTAAACACAGACACTGAGTCACAACAGTATGAGAGCAAGATGGCTGCTTCCATGATGGCACTGCCGCGCGATATGGGGGTGGTCGTTACGCTATCTCTGTATGGAAACTTACTATTTGTTAAAAAGGTTATTATTAGTCTTTTACAGTCATTCCCTTATTTGCTTTATTCTTTATTGTAGAGGGGTGGAAAAATGGCCACCCAAACTCTAATAAAACTTGGAATACTTGGGGCTACGCTAATCATCCAACTTCTCCTCAACATTGTTCTTGGAATTCTCATCTTAAAAAAAAGACAATACCAAGCCTCGAATCCTGTTCAGAGCTCACTGGCATCGGCGAGACGTTATGCTGAACAGCTGAATCGTATCAACCTGATTGCTTTCATAATGAGCCTGCAGTACATGCTCACCAACATCCCACTTATGATAGGCCCAAGTATTTACTGGAGCTACCTGCGGGACAATCGCATTAGTTTTGGCACGTTGAAATTAATCGTTACCAGCATCGACCTGTTCGCCCTTATGATGGTGGCAAGTCGGGCTTTCGTGGTTTGCTGGGTCTCTCCTAAAATACGACGAGAGGCAAAAACGGCCTTGACCTGCTTTAGAGACTCGGATAGTATGACCCAGCTAGCAATTGACATAAGACCAAAGAGAGACGTTAAATACTCTTCTAACCCTGACATCGTGTCTCGGTGGTCATTTCACGAAAAGGTTTGAAGAATTTTTTTATTATCTCAGTCTATTTTTCTTATTTATTTTAATATAACATTATTTGATAAGTCTGAGCTTTTTCATAGATACAGTATTATTTGAGAAGTATATTTCTAGAAACCATTCAAGAAAAACTTTTGTAAATGAATAAAAATAATTGTTCCACATTAACACAAAAAAGTTACATACTTGGTTTAACCTCGGTGCTCAACATTTGATCCTATCGGCCTGCTGAGAGTATAGAACTTGCTGCAGAGTCTTGGATTCATCAGTTTATTTATATAGAAGTGCTATAGGTCTACTATACCGGGATGTTATCATAAACATTTTAGTTTTCAAGTTAAAGTGCTGATTGGCTTATTATATCACATGTTTGTTCTTTATTCTTTGATAGCAGAAAGAACCCTCAATTATTATCTCAATACGACACTTTTTATGTATTTTTTGGTAAAATGGACTATTTTCCGAGTTCCTAAAAGGTCTTATTAGTATTTCAGCAATAATGGTTGTTGAGCTACGTCAAATATTGTGTAACTTTTTGGTGACAAAATACAGTTACAAAGGTGCTACAGTTGTTTTCTAGATATCAATAAAACAATTATAGCTTACTTATTTAGAAATATACCTCATCGGCACTTGTTAAGTAGCCTTTAACAACTGTTTTATATGTTAGCAATTGCCTTATATGTTGAAAACTGCCTCATACATTAACAACTTTCTTCGACATCCACAATTGTATTATACGTTAACATTTGTCTTATGTATTAACAGCAGTCTTATACGTCAAACACTGTCATACGTGGCAATAACTATCTTATATTTCATATACTGCCTTACACTTTCACCAATTTGCTTCAGCCTAAAACTTCAGCCAAAGAACTATGCTGGAATGTTCAGCTAATAGAGCTACTCAAACTAGTCCTTACCAGCATCTCAAGGATTACTATGATAAAAATATAGAAGAAATAAAAAAGCAAATCAATCTCAGAATTGCTTCATGTCTATGAATTTACAGTTGAAGCCATGCAATAACCTTACTATAGTTCAATTAAATCTATACAATGATCCGTCTGTGAATCCGTCCGCAGGTGGCAAGGTGAAACAGAAGCAGTATTTCGCAATACCAGTTTTATAATTTTCATATTTTAATTATATTTTGTGCTGTTTTTGTGTTTGAATTTTTTCAAACATTCATTCGTAACATTTCAAAGGTACAGTCAACAAAAGTTACATATGGTCAATGATCAGAGCTTAAACATTAATACTCAAATTCGGGTATTGGAGATACAGCCTTTAAAGATAACGTCTCATCAACACCCATGGCTCAAGCTATTATTGGTTGGTTATTGACGACTCATAATTGATACATGATACTACCCTTACCAGCAATCACCGTAGCGGAGTAGGTTTGTTGGTGAACAGAATGGTGATTGATAGAAACTATATATTGCCTATTTATCATAACTGATGCTTAATAACGGCTTAGCGTTTGTTAGTGAGGAAAAAAACTGCTTTGAAGGGCGTGTGTTCTTGCAGACTAATATGAAATCATGGAAAAAATAGAAAACTATAGCTATTTTCAATCTAACGATGCGTTCTGGTAATGTTATATTCATAAATGCTAGATAAAAATCAATAAATACCAAAATTTATCGGTTTCACATTTTGTTCTGATCAAGAAATTATCAGATAGCTCTCATGAAAAGTGTTAAATATATATAAGTTTTATTTTATCGAACAACTTTTAATAAGTGTTCTAATTTATTACAACTAATTACTGCTTGGCAACGATTGTGTAGTCAGTTGCTTGGTTTTTGTATTAGAATAGCTAAACTTTAACAGCTAAATAAGGTTACTTTTTCTTGATTTTTAGCCATCAATGTTTACTATAATAAGAGACGTTCATCTATTTGTTGGTCAGAAGCAACCGTAAAAACGTTAGGAAATAAGGTTATACCACACAGGAACCAAACTTAGATAGCCCGCTTAGCAGCCTGGCACACTACCAACTGCACTACGCCACACATATTGCTACATCATGGAATACTCGTGCACATAGTTAGTACACAGGAAGATTTCTCATGACGCACAGGATTGCTACTGTACTAGTATAAATTATAGTTATCATTATTATTTATACTAGTACTTTATACTCATTATAATGTATTATAACTTATAATGATAATAAATTATCATTATAATTTTATAATGTATATTACATATTATATGTATTATAGATAAGTACTGGTACTCTGTCTGTCTAGTGTGTCAAAAGAGATTATCAGGGATGCTGATGAAGTACAGATTATAACTATTTGCACACTTATTATAAATTTCTGTAAGGTGGTCTATTAGTGTAGGTGTTAGATTGTTGGTCTTTTAAGGCAAAGGTCAAGAGTTTGAATCCTGTTCGATGTAATATTTCATTCTAACCTCTAATCGTATCTTCAGGCACACACGGTTTTTAGTATAGTAAAGATTTTACATTTAATAAAAATCACATAAGTAATTTACAAATAACACATAAAAACTAAAGCTGTCAGAACCATTTGAAAAATGGCATACAGAGTAGCTTCGTTCAATAGCCTTGCTATTATCAGAATCTAATTGTGGGCCTGCAATAATGTGTTTATCTTTTCAAAGCAATATCAGCAACAACTGTCTAAAAGAAGGATCTCATAAAAAGATAGCATGTGGTAAAATAGCTATTTCAAAAATCATTTGTAACACTTTAATTGTTTGCCAAGTGAATAGTTCAGTTAGAGGATAACTCTCAATACTAAAACAACTACATTTTTCCAATAAGAAGACTATCAAAACTGAGTTAATTATTACTGTTAACTTGAAGGATCAGCGGCATATTTTCAAAAGTTGAGTGAAGAGCAACGAGTGCTTTAGATTAGAAGGTGAGACAATTCCTCACCTGCCATAGGAGTTGTCTGATCTCACTTTGTGTTTATAACAAGCAAATAGTTCAGTATAATAGGCAGGAATCATATCAACTGCCTTTATAACTAACTCTCCATTTTTTCATGCTAATCACTACACACATTGAAATATGAAAACTTTGTTATGATTTCAAATACTTCTAATCATTAAATTAATTAAGTAAACCATAATTAATTGACACATGTATAGTTCTGACTGCAGACTACAGCAAACATATCAATAAGTGCAACGAGTTTTTATGCAACTTTGTTAATTATAGTTATAAAATTAAAGCATATTCTAAATTTAGAATATTAAAAATAAAAATTAAAAGCTCCAAATTGTTGCATTCCAGCCTATAAGATCTTCAAAAGGGAATTGCAAGCAATACATATCAACTTGTGGAGGTCTTTCTTAGTTTCTCAGTGCATATTTATTTAAAGATCTACAACCAGTTGTAGGTAAGTTATGTCAGTCTTATTGCTTTCTTGTCGAATTTCAAACCTTAGCTGACAGGCCCGGTACGCTGAACAATTTCAAGCCAGATGTGCACGGTAGCAAAAGGGTTAAAAGGTCCTTCTTGTTCAAACCCTGTGCATGTTCAAATTTATAATGAGAAATGCACAACTGGTTCAATATAGATAAATTGGCGTATAAAATGATAACACGAACCTCATGCAGTTCTACTTAATGAGCAAACCACAGAAGTTATATGGGTTTAAAGTTATGGGGTTATATGGGGAGGATGTGACAACCAGATATAGTTTCTGTTTTTAAAAATGAATTATTATTTTATAATACAAATAATTTTTAGATTATAAATTCAGCTTCATACTTTTGTGCTTAGCATTCTTTATTACTTTTACCTAAGTAACTATATGTTAAATAATTATTTACTTCAGCAAAATATATTAATAAATCCTACTTTTTTATTGTGTCTGTGTGTCTGTCTGTTACTCATTGTAAATGTTTTGAGTTTCTACATTAATTGTCCAATTTTATTTAAGCTTCACACGCATATGCTTCGTACCTTCCGCCAGAGCATCAAAAATATTTGGTTTCAAAATTTCATCTGATTCTTGCGAATCAGCCTCTTTAACACCTTCAGGCTATTTGATTGAAAATAGAAAAACTTCTGGGCACCGTCACTCTTAATGATCGCAAGTAATAAATATTTGAACCAAACATAATGATAAATTGTTGACAGTTATTCACTCATAGGAATTATTAGTTGTTGTACAACCAATCGCAATATTAGATTGCAATCAATTGCTAATCGATTAGCAATCAATTAGCAATTGCAACTTGATTAGAAATCCTAGGTTCGCTTTTGCTGTTCAACAGCGGATGAAATAATGGTTTTTATCTGATGATAGTGTTAAAGCTCATTAAACAATTTGTATTTTATTTCTGTTGAGGCTTTTATTGAGTTACAAATATTTTGCTCATAAACGCTTTATAAACAGCGTAAGAGTGAATTTTTATAAAAAATGTGGGGGTTGTGGTCGTGACAGTAGTAGTAAAGCTTAACCTGCATCCAAGAGATAGCTTTCTGCTATCTCTTTGACTTGCAAAAAGACACAACATGTCACAACATGGCTTCTAATTTTAAGATGAAATATTGATAGATAACCAATTTTTGTGTTTTGTTTCAAGAGTACAAAAAGCATTCTTCTGATCAACATTCATCAATGAATGGGTTACATTAGTAAATCTATCTACCAGCTATAATTGCCCTAATATTAGGCAGTCAGCCATAGCACATGGATGTTATTTGTATAAATGTAGGAAATTCCCTTCACATTTGGCTTCTCGAGTCGCAAAGTGTTCAAAACAATGTCTCTTAATATCTTCCTAACAGTGGTGAGTCGGTCTCAGGGGTGCGAGGGTTGTCAAGACACATAACTGATGAGCAACAAATGGTAGAATATCCTGTTGTTGCTAAGAAAGCCCTGGTCATTTTTATTCTATTTGTTACAACATATCTTTGCGAGCAATCCGTTTCGAGGATGCTGGACATCAAAATCAAGAAAAGGAATAGACTGCTTTGAAAATGACATGAGAGTCAACACCCTCATTTTTAGCTGGAATCTCAAAGGCAACAACAGAAGTCACACTGATATGCAAGGTCAAGCCTCTATGAAAATATATGCAATTTGTTGTGAGTTCATGCACTGCATGATACAAGTGTCTTCTGCGTAGTTCTTTTGATCGGAGAGTAAGTCTGCTATGTTCTACCTTTGACTAAGCCATGGTTGACACGTTTCTGAGATTCTAACAAATTCTGTGACAGACCAAAGATAAATTCGTTGGTAAGAATCCAGGTTTTTACTTTGCCCTCTACTAGCATTCACAGACACCAACTTGACAGAGGCTGGTACCACTATCTGCTACAGCCCATTTCACCAAAGAAAAACTTTTGGAAGAAAATCTTTTTAGACTTTGGAGCAATACTGCTGCTACTATAAATATCATTTTAGTGAATAAGCATTTTAAGCTCTTTTAAATATATTTCCTTAAATAATCTACTGAAAATAAAATTCTATCCAGCTAAAACCCGATGCGGTACAAGTGGTATTTTGAAGACGTCATACAAATATTATGAAACACGAAATAATGTCAATCTAATTTAGGAAGGACATGTACCAGGACATAAACAGCTTGACGCCGGGCACGTCAATAGATTTGTATTGATTATTGATTTAGCCATGCCATCTTGAGATGATCTTCTTCATGGAAACGATAAGTAAATCTATTATTACAACTATGACAGTTAGTAACTGTAGTCTTATGTATCCTAGATTCCCATATGGGCATAGGGTATGCATATGGCACTGCGATACAGCGATAAGGCGCTGCACCAGTGCTAAAGCGCTATGCTGGGCTGACAAGCCGATCATGTTTCTATACACACTAGCGGTGGTTGTGCGACAATTGTGCGACGGTTGTGCGATAGTAGTGCATCGCTTTATGCCAAGGTTGTATCTTTAACCAATGCAAAAGTGTGACTGCTGGTCGCTAAGGCTATCTCCATGGCACAGAGATAGCGCATCGAGTTGTCTCGCTTCCAGACAGCGACACTGAGTCCCGACAGAATAAGAGTGACACGTTTGTTTCCGTGATGGCACTGCAGCGCCATTTTTGGATGTGTTGCTGCGCTCTCGCTGTATGGAAACTTACAAAATTACCACTTAGGTCTAACATACAGTAGATCTTATATTAGATCTAAGTTTCAAATTAATTAAACTAAACCTTGAGCCGCAGAACATGGAATGCTCATAATTTGTCTCTGTTTTCAATAGAAAATCATTCCCGGATTGTATTTGTGTTAAGAGCAAGCTGATTTACAAAGCTTTGTAAAAAAATAAAGCTTTGAGGGCGCTGAAAAGCAATGATTTGTGTCATAGAACGCCTTTAGAGATTACGTTTTTATTGTTGATGACACACTCACTGATAATTGTAAACTCTAGCAGTTTTTGCTCTGACAGCGAGGGGTCAACCTGTGCTTACCTGTCAATAGCAATAGAGTTTATGGCTACATTTCACGCATGGCTTACAGCTAGATATCATTTTCGTCGCCCACAAAAAATAAAAGTGGCTGGGAGTGACAAAAAAGCTTCTTGTTTTGTTAGTAAGCATCACCGATGCTTGCATCTTTGGCAATCCCATATTACGCACAACTACGTCGGTTCACGCAATATCATGATTGGTCATTTCGTATTGTAGAGCTTTCATTTACATTTTTTGTAAATTAAATGCATAAACTAAAACTATTTCGAGTCAAAAAGATTAATAAATGCTTGATAAGCCCATCTTGAATAAACAAAACTGAAGCGACTCCAGTTTCCATGGTAACAAAGTACAAGTTAAACTGTTTTCGATAGGCATAAAGCTGAATTAATATACATCTTGATATATGGGAGTTAAGCAACTCACAAAAAATACACACTGATACGTGTGTAGCTAAACAGAAAACACCCTTGACTTTTAAAAATTTTGTGTACTATTTTGTGGGGCATTTACAACACCGGTTTGGATTGGCAGCTTAAAAAATATTGTTTCTATCCAACTTATCTCTCAACAACACTTTATTTCATTAACAACTGTTTTTAAAAAGTAAGTAAGCCTTTGGTTTAAGCATGGAAAGCACTTTCCATATGCTGAATTATATTTAAAGTCTTAGAGACTGCACAAAATGAGTGATTGGAGTGGCTGAAGGGACTACCTGAAAAGTATTAAAAAAACATTAAAAGAACTAAGTCTACAGTTTGTCTCCAAACTCTTGTATGACTCGTATCACCTCATCCATATCCTCGTGTGTGTTCATAGCACTGGCTATAACCATTCGAAAAAAGTTGACATATTTTCCTTCAGGCTGATAGCCAATCATCATTCTTCCAGTCATTTGCATCTGGCCTTTAATCTTTGGCGCCACCTAAAAAATTTTGTTTTCATTACACAGCAATTTGGAAATACGAGACTACTGTCCAACTTTAACACACCAAGTTTATCTATTTCAGAATTTGCTTTGTATGTTGGAGTTGTCACACGTTGAAGCAAATATTTTTGTAAGAATACAGTCTATCTTGTTTAGTTTTTTTCTCAAGCTCCAAGATGCAACAATAAATACTTTTACGTATACATGAGTTTTTAAAACAAATGTATTTTATAAAATTATAAGTCAAAAACTAAATTTTGAAACAGAAATTACTTGCAAAAATTAATTATCAGAGCAGTTACCTATAAAGAAGTTGTATTTCTTATTAAGAAATGCAGGAATGGGTGTGAATGATCAGCATTACATATATTTGGTAGTAGAGCAATAGAAATACACGGCATAATTTATATTAGATACAATTCAAATCCATTTGTATATTTTATTAATGTTTCTATGTTTTATTTATACTTTTGATGGTTTTGTAATTTTATAATTAAAAATGGTAAATATCTATAAATTGTGGACATTGTATGCTGAAGATTATTTTGTACATCACGACTACTATTTGCTCAAATATTACGTCAATAATTAAAATATTCTTATGGAGAGGTGGTAGGTCAAGGTTTTACCATTACAGAATATCTCTACAGATCAGCGGGATTCAGAAGGCCTTAACTAGTTTGCACATTTACTCAAGCTTGTACTCCGTGTGTCCATCAGTGTTTATGAAGAGTGGAGAGAGCTCTTACAACAAATCTGGCTAGCGAAGAGTTGGCCAGCAACCATGAACTGTGTATTTATAGGATGCAGCAGCAGTTTAAGACCAGAGTGTGGTATGAAACACTGGCCTGCGGCTTTGTAGTCCAATATTTAAGCTTTTGCACCGCTTTAACAATATTGACGTTTGAAACCATTTGCTTATGAAGTTTATCAGTCAAAAATATTTACAACTTTATAACTGAAAACTACAATTACTTATAATAATAACTTGTCTAACATCGTGTCATTGAGTAAGTATAGCAAATATAAGTAGCTATCACAACCCAGTAGCCAATAATCTCCTGATTTGATTTTTCTACACAAACTTTATGGTTTTCTAGTTGTGAATAAAAAGGAAAGCCTGCGATTAATTCATTAGGCACCATATAAAGGCTAAGCTCTGGAAATATCTAAAATTGTAATGTGCAAATAAAAATTAATGATTTTTCCAAACAAGTAGCTTCTACTATCTTTGCTCCCAAAGGCCTAGTCAGAATATCAATTTTTGACTATCAATTATTATTTATCAATTATTAATATCAATTATTGATAGCAATAAAAACTCTCTACACTCTGCCAGTTTGTGGATTTACATACACCCAGGTAAAATTTGAAACACATAGCTTACCAGAGCCTAGTTTTTCCCATTCTACCAGCAGCCTACTCCATTTTTTTACCTTTTAAACTTGCCAGCATGTACTGCAGTTGCAAGGTTCACTCATAGCTGCCTTAATTAACAAATCTATGTCAGCAATTAGCAAAATCTTGCATGGTGCAGCACTGCAGCTGAGTATCAAAGTTTAAACAAGATATGTGTATGAAACTAAAATATTTGACTTTTTATTGCAGTAATGTGGCGACATAAGTTTTATCATTTTTTTTGACAACCATAAACGCGGCTTTTCATGGGAAGTCTGCTTTATAAGCCCAAAAGCAACAAACAAAATGTCTTCATACCATCTAAAAGTGGTCCATTAATTCTGGTAAAATTTGGACAACTCTGTGCTGCCTGCGTGTAGTCAAAAGTGGAAACAAAATGGACAGTATATCTGTTGCAATCTGATATTTTAGTGTATCAAATTTATGCTTACCAATGAAAGCTTTTGCCACCATTCCTCATTCTCCTCTTGACCACGAAGGCTTGGCGGAATGTACCAGAAACACGTGTTGGTGCACTCTTGCTCATCAAACAGAAGCCGGAATCCTGGAGTCTCGCTAAGCCTTTGTCTCAGGTACTCCGCATTGCTAAAGCACTCTTCAATCCTCTCAGCCATCCCTCTGCTGCCGTATGCTTTCCACATCATCTAAGGCAGCATCATAACACTAGCAAAAAATAGCAAACTAAAGCTTTCTAAAAAAAAATTTATAATCAAAACTGAAAACTTAAAAATTGTTTTTGATTGAAAAAGAGCATTTCAACATTTGCGATAGAGCTTTTAGTTTAAATGGTGAAATACTAAAAGATTTTTAAATGGCATAAGCGATCACTAATCAAGATAGTAGAACTAGCTAACAGTTGCTATTTAAAATGGTTATGATACTATAAATGTATTACAAAAAATGCTTCCACTACTCAATGAAATATAAATACATTGATGGAATAATGTAGCATCAAAAAGTATTTTAAAATTAATTTTCAGTGCATTTGTTATTATTACGAAATTTACAAAAAAAATTTGAAACACTTTTGAGAATTTTTTGGAGAAAAAGCACCATATTAAACGAATATCGTAAAAAAAATGACAAATCTTTAACAATAGTCAGGAACATAGCACTACATGTAGTTTATTAGAGGAACAAAAACACAATGACAACCAATCAGTTTACAGATCTAATAGTAGCAGCTGTAGTTGTTTTATTTATTATTAATTTTTAAGATCCTTCAGTTATACAGTTTATTTACTACAAATTATCCAAAAATTACAAGGTGGCCTAACGGATTTTCCGATAGCATACAACTCGGAGTTTCCAAAATATCACCAAATGCTCATGCCATTCAATTAATGCACAGTTCCATAAGCAGCAAAGCTATCCATTTGTTGGTAAACTGTTACATATTAAAAACTTTTTGATTTACATAACGCCTTGATATCTTTTACTGACAATTACAGCTAAACAACTAAAAGGTATGAGACACTGTTTTTAACTGGCTACCAGTAAATCCTTTCATTGATTTTCCCAAAGACAAAGTCAGCGCAGCGATGGAGATAATTGATAAATTTTTAAACCATTTTGTTTGATGTAGAAGCTACCAATCCAAGATAAATATTACACACGCTGCTAAAAACATACTAAACGGTTCAAATATTTCACCTGTTATAAAACAGTTATTAGTAATTTTATTAAAAGTGCTACTGTTGTCGCATACCCATAATTTAAAGGCATCTATCTTCCTTCCACACTGCACAGACTTGTCTCCGGTGTCTAGACTGCAGTCATAAATCTTATCTTGTTGAAAAAGGTATCGAGCATTCGTTGAGTGTGCTTCAGCCAGCAACCCTTTCTACAAATTCAAAACAAGGTCAATATCATTTAATTGTAGTATTGAATTGGTTTGTCACAAACTTCTTAAAAAGTTTTGATGGTAGACCTTATAGCAGTACGTATTTTAAAAATACATCAAATACAGTAATTGAATCACCATAATTTAGGTCGAATAGTTTTATACCAGAAATAAACAACTCATATCTTAATTTTTATTTTGCGTAATAAAACATAAAGTTTTGTTTTGCTGATTATTGTTAAAAGTTTTTCATAAATATGAAAAAAATGAATATTATGATGATTTCACACTCTATGACAATAGGGTTTGTGTACTCTGTGATGCGTGTACATTAGCAGATCATCAGACATAGTTTACAAAAATTGTGATCAGCTGACAATCTTCAAAACAAATCCTTCCATTCAGTTGACTACATATTTGCTAAAAATTGGCTGAGCTGCAGTTTAAATTTTTGTCAATTTGCAGATGATTTTGTAGTTGTTTTACTCAATGATAGCAGATGAGTGCAGTTTCCCTTTCTCCTTTTGTACTTTGCAGATAAATATAAATTATAATTTTAATATAATTAATTATAAAATAACGAAGGTATTTGCATGCATAGTGTCTATTGATATTATAATTTAACCAATGGTTTCGCTTGTTTTGTTTATCAATCGTCATAAATAATCACCAAAATTTAATTGCAGAACATCAGCTAGTATGGCTACCGCTTTACCATAAAAATATAAATTTAAAATATATCTTCTTTAAATACTTTACAAAACTTGAAACATAGTTTTATTCCAAATAAACACATAAAATATATAATAGCGATGATTAATATTATAAATACCTGGGAACAATTAACTACAATTTGTTCCTTATCTGTCAGACAGACATAATTTTATTTAATTTATTTATTTAATTTTATTTAAAGGTTGACTTGCAACAAAATTCACATTACAGTTATTTGGTGTCAAAAGATTCACCATGTCTTACTCTGTTGTGTTGCGGGTGCAAAATATGTGGGAATACGACTACAAGCTCTTAAAAGCTAAAAAACGAAAAGCCGCCGTAAATTGGAATTCGTTTATTTCGATGATGTAGACATGAAATTTGGCTATTGTCTTGTCACATGATATTCTCACGTGACTTAAAAGGCCAATAAAAAGCTCAATATAAAACCTATCGTAGCACTAGTTTATGACAAACACTTTCGGGTTTTACCAAAGACCCCGTATCAATTATAGATGCTCGATACTTTACAGTTTCAGCTTGGCCATTCGGTCCGACAATTCGAAGTACGTGTACGACTTGCGATCATAAAAAATGTCAAATTCTGAAGAGTTAAGACCCTGGCGTTTCGAGCCTGACGCTCTATCTGATGAAGATCCTCAACAGAATCAAACTTCCCAGCAAGTAAGCACCGCCACTAGCCAGCTCTTATGTGCCAAGCTAGTTAGTAGTAACAGTTATAGCTAGAGAGTGATAGAACGAATATTACTATATATATATGAATTTAATGATGATACATGTAAATATCGCTTCATATTGCGAAAAAATACTTACATATTTTTCTTGAATGAAAACATTAACAATTTTAATACGATAAAGCGTGTCTGCCATTTACGATAAATCAAACTTGAACTGAAACTAACATTATCTGATCATTTGACTTACAATTCCCTCAATATGGCGCGAAAGATTTCTACAGCATTTTTTGACCATCACAGGTGACCAACAGGCTCATCATGTTTATCAGAGGGTGATATGCAATCGTTCAAGCTAAGATTAAAAAATTAAACAGGTTTTTATGGTAGGTTTTGAGATATCAGTGCTCAGAGTGGCAGCATTATGATGCCGATGAAATAGACGCGTAAGAACAATAGACATGGTTTTATTGAATGTGTGAAGTATATTTGTGTAAATATTTCGACGAATAAGGTTGCATGAAAGTGTAAACAGAAACCATCTCTCACATCTACATCACATTTCAGCCGTTTTGCAAAGAGAATCCAAACTACGGCGGTCTCGTGTGGCGCGATTAACTGTTTGTTTTTGAGCTTTTAAAAGCTTTTAATCACATTTCCACATATTTGGCACCTACAAAACAACAGAGTAAGACATGGTGACTCTTTTGATACCAAATAACTGTAATGTGAATTTTATTGCAAGTCAACCTTTAATGTTTTCAAGTGGATGAAGAAAGTTGCTAATGTAAACATTTCTCTCAATAAAATAAGAAGATTTATTTTTATTGCTGCAGCTGCTGCATTTTCATATGTGCTCCACTTGGTGGCCCACTGACCTAGGCATATGATTTTAACTAAACAAAACCTACTAGCATTATTTGGGATTTCCTTTAAACATGAAGTCTAAAGCTGCATTCACACCAGCCGATTTGCAAACCAAGTTTTTGTGGCCAATCTCTAAATGATTTTATGGAAGCTTTTGGCCAGATTTTTTTTATTCACACTAGGCTGAGTTTGGACCGAGAGAGGGCAATTTGGCCAGTTTTTATTTGTAAAGTTAAATAAATTTAGCTGATATATTTTAGTGAGTCATACTTTGCATTTTGTTTACTGTTTCCTACAATGTTTCTTGTGGATGTTTTTAGCAAGTTTACTAACTATTTGGCACTGCCCAGTTCATCACTAATAATGCGTAACTATAGGGAGGATGATATTTTGCTAACATCATCTCAGCTCATCACCAATAATAGATAAGTAGCCACATTATAGGAAGGATTATCTTTTGCCTTATATGCTTTAACATCACATACGTAACAACATAATAGCTGTTTCATCTATTATAGCAACAGCATGGTAATTGAAGCAGTTGTTTCAATTATCATGCCGTTGCTATAATAGTCAAACACATACTTGTCAAGTCTCCCGGTTTGGCCGGGGCCCTCCAGTTTTTTAAGTCAGTCTCCCTTTTGCACAAAATCTCCCGTTTTCCTCCAGCTTTTTCAATAAAAGTAGTGGTTTAATTTCTTTACTTGTCGTTTTCTCTTTGTTTACTAGTTGTGAGCCCTCATCATCACACAAAGTTAGCAACAATGAAACAGATCGCTATTAAACCATATGTTTGCCATAAAACCTGGGCTATTTAGATTTAGCAACATTGATGTCCAACGATTTGCTCCACAGTTTTTTATCAATAAACAAAAATTATACATGGAGCTGTGACGTATCGTTGGCAAACAACCATGACCACACATAGATAGTAGAGTACCCGAACATTGGATAAAATCGTAGAAGGGCCTCCTATGTAGGTACCAATGAAGAAAAAAAAACTTCACAAAGAAATCTAGGCTTCAGATTCAACTACTACATTTACCATCAATCTCACACTTTTTTTTCTCAACTGCTTGGCAAGTATGGTCAAAGAAATAATAATTCTGTTGATAGCAACCTTCATGGTGCTATCAGCAGAATTATTACTCGCGAGTAAAGCTATGATAAAAACATGCACAAATGTGAAAACAAATATGGCGTTCGCTTTAAATGGCAATGTGTGAATCGCTGTGAAAGTGATTTCATTGGCTACTCCAATTGAAATCCGACCTTGAATCGGCCACCTATCGGCACTGCCTCATAAAATTTCTTCTTTGGATAAAATAGGTCTTGGGGCCGTTTGCTTTGTCCGCAATACGCAATTCTCAGTCTGTGAGAAAATTGGCCAGAGAATCGGACTGAAATCGGCTGGTGTGAACGCAGCTTAGAGAATAGTTGCTTACGTGTTTGGTGATTATTGGGGCGCATTGAAGTATTGCACCGGCCATCTTATGGGGGTCCCAGGCTACTGAATCCGATCTTTCTACTCCTTTTAGTTTGTACCTTTAAAAATAAACATCTTTATGAGGTTATCGAATGTAAATCGATCACCAGTCACTTGAAGAGCACAGAAGCACCAAAACAAAACTGTAGTGACTCTAGAGAAAAACACTAAGTCGGAAACAGTACAGTTAACCTATTCCAACAATCTCATCATATATATATGGTCATTTAGTATTGCGAGAAATTCTAGTTTCTAAATAATAATAATTAAAAGCACTCAATACACCATGTTCAAAGTGAATTATAGTATGAAGTATATTATGGGGAGTACGTAGCTGGTGGTTAATCATGATAGATCTGTTTTGAACAGACCCAGGTCTGCTTTCATTAGGTGATAACTTAAAAAAAGAGATTATTTTTCAGATTTTTCGAGTATATAATATAAATATATATGTATATATAAATATATATATATATAATGTATAATATGGAGAGTATTTATAATTAATAATCTGTCGATTAATAATGACAGATCGGTTTCAACTCTCATAAGGTGATAACTTGAGAAACAAAAACTTTTTCTCAACTATTTCATAAATATATGTAAGTATATATACACACATATATATATACATGCATATACCTACATACATATATACAAGTACTAGCTGTGCTTTCCGGCGTTGCCCGGGTATTAAAAAGTAGCTTATAAACAATGAGAAGTAATGAGAATTGCATGCCTCTTGCTATTAGCCTGGCACATTGCCAAAGGAAAATTTGAGTATGCTTAATCCTTCGTTTTTTTGTGACGTCATTCTATCGTTGTCTGCCATCTTTATGGACAACTTTTATTGTTAAAAACATGAAGCTTCTGCAATTAATTATTGCAAACAATGCTTTTGTTTGCAAATATTTTATTTTAGTATCAAAACAACACCGGAAAATACTATTAATCAAGAGAATGACGATTTTTTTCTACAAAAATGGCAGCTTTTTCGTGGACGAGCGCATGTGCAAACAGGGTGATGACGTAAAAAAAGGATAGATAATGAGAGCTACTAGCTTCTCGTGACTTTATGCTATGACCCTGTGTAGTAAGCAAAGCCATTGGGTATTTGCTTCCATACAGCGACATATATCAGCTAGCTTTGAAATCAATCTCTGCGACCTAATTGGTACGGCACCATACTTGCAAACGGAAAGCTCTAAGATCAAATCTTCTTCGGTGCAGATTTTTTATTCCAAGATTTTAATTGCTATAGACGGATTGCAGACATACGACAGACGACATACTTTCAGAAAAATATATATAGAAGATATACATATACATCAGAGCTATCATCTCAGAAATTTGATGGGCACCGTCTTACAACGCACTATTTTGTCGAACCGCCAGTGGCAGCCTGACGAGTGCCAAGCTTGAAACAATATTGTAGCTGCCACGAAAAATTTTAGTCTTATAGCATCTAGTATATATATATATATATACAATATATAAATATATACATAATACATGATATATATATTTCTATATATTTATATACATATTTCTATATATTTATTCATTTTATCTAATCCCACTCAACTCTATGTGTCAAAGCAGAGATACAGACCCAAACAAATAAAATCCCATATAGGAAAATTTTTATAAACACTCCAGCATTTATCAAGCAAGTGTCAGCAAGCTTTGATTGAATTTGCTTTGGCAAGTGATTTGGATCAAGTTCCGTAATTCAGTTTGCTAACAACACCTGGCCAAAGGATTTGTCAGAATTAACTTTGACTTGATTTAATTACTTATTAACACTCTGTAGGACACTAATTAGATATATAAATCACTATTACAAAAATATGTACCCTTTTTCGCCGTGAACCAAATAAAATAGTTTTTCGCTATATTATGACAAATCTTATTTTTAAAACCATCACAAACAAATTAAAAATATTTTGTTTTTTTGTTTTTATCCGTTAGTATTAAAGATTTTATGAAAGACGTGTCAATGCCGACAGTTTAATGTTGCTTCATTCAGGTCAATGCACTGCAAAATATAAGTTCTGATAGCTAGCAATTTTCTAAGACTCTCTCATGAACTGTTTGTCTCTGAGGTGGAAAAATAAGACCACCACAAAAACCAGGGTGATGAAAAAAATGCTTCTAGCATGAATATGATTGGTTCTTTGTTTCTGAAATCTTGCTGGCCAAAGATATGCAGCTTTTGGTTAGAAACATATAACTTTTCTCTGGTTTATGAGTAAAATGAACAGGTGTGACACATGAACTGTTACATGTGTGACACGTCCAGCTTGTTGATGAAGAAATCCAACTTATGAGCAAGTTGCGCATGTTTACGTCTGTATCATGATGTGAAGATCAGCTCATTCGGTCAGGTGTCTCTGAGCCTCTTAAACTGTTCCCTTCTTTGTTACAGTAAACCACAATTTACTCATATGTGCATAAAATTTTCTCTCTTGTACTACCGACAATTTATTCATTTTTTCTGAGCTATTAATTTATGGCGTTAATGATTTTTATAGCGGCTTTACTGAGTTGTCTTCATATTAAAAGAAAGAAAAAAAATTGGTGTCGTGGCTCTTTAAGTAATAAAAGCAGCTATTTTGATATGCTTCTGCAAGTTTTTCTTTTTAATCAAGGAGTCCAAGTTTAACCTTTGAACCCTTATTTATGCCATGATAGTAAGAATTCTTAAGCTGCTTTTAACTGATAGTTGACAGATTTTGTCAAAATCTTGATCAGCCAATAAGCTGCGGTTTAAAACTGTTCAATTTGTGAACTGAACAGAGCCATTTTTCAGTTGTGACAACCAATCAGAGCATATTGAATGCAGTTATATTTTTTCACGTAGAACAAGATAGCGTGTGCTCATAATCAATAAGAATAATGAGCATATTTGAGCAAGTAATATCAATCGGCAGTGTTGATTGGTTAATGCACTCATTTCTGAAACAAACTGGCAGACATAAAAATTTGCTGAACGTTAATAAAAGGCAACCAAGGCATAGCATGAGCAACTTCCATAGTGAGTTTCACTATTTGTGTGACTCGCTTAAATTTCGTTTTTGGCTTTTTTATGTAAAACTAGTACCTCTGGCAGTAGAGATCATCAGGCATGCTTATAAGGCGCAGAGAGTAAGTATGTACACAACTATTCACAAATACTTGTAGGTAGATGGCCAGCCCAGGTGTCAGAGTGTCGAGCTGCTAAACTGAATATCACTAGCCCAAATCCCAACCTCTAACCATGGACTTGGACAGACAGAGCGACACAACTCTTACTAAAGTAATGATTGTTCTTATGAGTAGCTCAAGCAAAGGTCACCAAAAATCAGCCATAATTAGTGAAAAAGACATTCTTATGCAATCATACTATTTGTATACTGTAGTTCAGCTGTTGTACCCAAACTTACAGCAACCGCCATCAGCCAGTATTATATTTGCTCTCTATGTTGTTTAGGAATCTATATATATATTTCTCAAAGTCCGTCTGTTTTCCGGCTATAGCTATTATTAGAACACCTGAGCTGGACAACAATGCAGACTCAAATTCATGGCTTACCGTCATCAGCCAGTATTGCTCTTTACATTGATTGTGTAAGAATATGTAAAGAAAACTTGAAAAAAAGCTTAACAACTGCTTTTGTGGAAAAACACATAGACTTTTATTTCCATAGCTCACAGCGGCATTTCCAATCTAAACCGATTGAAACTAAAAATTTCTATGGCAGTTTCATTTTTAAAAGAACTAAATTGGTTTTAGGGAAATAGCTCAAACCTTAGTTTTGGTGAGAGAAGAGCAGCACCACCCCAACAAGCATCGACATGAAGCCAGACATTATCATGCTTAGCACATACGTCAGCGATAGGCTCTAGAGGGTCATAAGCGCCACGAACAGTTGTACCAGATGTTGCATTAACCATCAAAGGTTCATAGCCCTGCAAATATTATTAATACCAGTAGTTTATATTTGATTTTGGCAAGTTCTATGAGTTTATTGAGTGTTTGTCAAATTTCACAGAGTACAAAAGATGAGACAGTCATACAAATTCATTAAAGACAAGCAGGTTCAGACAAGATTCTGACTGCATGCATTTCTGATTAGGTCAAGTCTTTGAACTATAATTTTAAAAGTTTTAGTTAAAGATTAACTTGCGCAAAACTTTAGTAGATTTTATAAGAAAGTATCAGAATTTTTCTATCATTTGCGATTGTTTTTAATGTTTGAGGTGATCTAGCTGCTAGGATGTTTCAAGATTAAAATTGACAAGACTTGATTAAATTGAAATGCTCGCATCAAACAAAAATGCAATTGCTACATCTACGGTTGTAAAAAGATCGACAGAATAAAGAAGCATAACACCGCAACTTGAACACAATAGCTGATACCAACTATAGCAACCGTAACAACGAGTGACTTAATTTTTAGCAACTAGCAACTAGTGATGTCATTCTGCATGCATCTTTTTTCTGAGAGTTTTAATTGCAATCAAATTTTTTCAATTTTAATTCTGAAATGCCCTGGCAGTCAGATCATCTCAAACATTAGAAACAACTAAAAATGATACAACATACTGATACCTGCTGACAAAATCAACTAAAATTTTATGCAGGCTCATTTTTAAAATATTGGAAGCTCACAGGTACAGTACAATATTGAATTTGATTCACTGTTTTATATACATGTAAGAGTAAACTGAAAATATAAAAATTCCTTTGTAAGTTGTGGCACCTTTTAGAAACATTACATAAACACAGAGCAGACAACTCCTATCTAAACATAGCCAATACAATTAAACCAGCAAGATTTTTTCACTAATACAAAAACCGACCTACTTTTGACTTAGAATCCATAATTGCTTCATCCAACTTTTCTGGCAGCATTCGTCCAGCGGCATCCGTCTCTATATGTATTATATTATCTAGGCCAAAGCCCATGAAGAATGCTGCCTTCTTTATAGAGTAGTGACTCTGCAGTTGAAAGCAACAGTTTAAATTTGATTTACTTTAATGGTGAGCCGATGATAACAGAGTTACTAGTACAACCAAAGTAATAACAAAGCAGTGTTAAACTATATATTAGAGCAAAAGAATATAGTGCGTTATAGCTGTTTCACAAGCCTAACAAATAAAGTTTTTTTTTAATTCTTTCAAGTTGTTCTAGAGCTGCCTAAATTTAAAAAATCAAAAGTTAAACTTTAAATCAGCCTTTGGAGTAGCATCTTAATATTTAGTTAGTCAATCCTTTTGGTCAATCACAGGATAAGATAAAATGAATGCCCAATAGATAAATTATATGTTTTAGGAATAATTCGATAACAGACAGAGCGTCTACAAAACGTGCTCCTCAAATATGTAGAGTATATATGGTCTGTGATAATAGAGAAGTGAGTTTATGTCATAAATGTCAAAGAGCACAAAAAATTATTACGTGGTCCTATAATTACAACCACCAGTGTGTATAAATAGGGAGTACAGATGTGCCTAAACCTACTCTGAATAATTATTTATGCCAAATCAGCGATATAGACTATTCTGCAATTTGACATCACTTATCTAGAGTTTATTAAAAAATAAGTTCGTAAAAATGCTGGACTTTTATATGGAAAAAGGTAAGCATGTGTACCCTAAAGAGTTGCTACTTACCAGTGTAGATGTGTATATATGAACTGGAGGGATTCCTTGAATTCCTTTGGTTTTACTCTCGGGGTACCTGTGATGACGTGCCAAACTCAAACCATACATGTTGGCTAATGAACCACCAGGGCAGAAGATTCCATCCTCTTGTCCCTGAAGGACAATAAATGGGAGAGGTAGTTCCATGGTTGTTACTGTCTGCTGGTGCTCAGATTAAACTTACCTGCTCTAAGTTTAGTCATAGCAGATTATTGAAATTTAAACTTTGCATACTCACTAGTACAAATGATTTCAAGTACTTTATAATGTATAATTATGTTATTATATGTACTAAATATTATATTAGATAACCAATATGGGAGAGTTTTGTAGCAGATTCACTTTTTTGTGGTTCAGACGTATTTTTCCTTTATTTAATCCATTAATTGCATTGATACCAATGTTGCCAGTATCTAAGGCTACGTGAATAACACTGAGAAAAATAAGAGTAATAAGCGTGGTATATTAATAATACTAGTAATTATCTTTATCATCGTATTTTATCGGAGAGTATGATATATGATTCTAACAACTGGAATCAAATATAGATAGACATGAACTTGATTATCATTGGTCAATGTCATTCAAAGTGAATCACATAATAAACAAAATAACAAAATAAGGTATTAATTACTTTCAAAAAAAGTTGATTAGTTACCATGTTATATATAGCATGGTAACTAACATGTAACCTATAATACAAAGAATATATTTCCAGAGCTATTTATTGCGTTAGTTACCATTTTATGGTAACTAATGCAATTAACCGCTCTGGAAATATATTCTTTGTATTATAGGTTCTATGAGTTGCAACTGCATTCATTGTTATATGTAATTATGTAATAATAGTTATTATAATTATTATACGCCAACCAGTTCAAAAGTTATTAATTACTAAATAAGTAGTGTCCGCAGTGTTGCTGACCAGAAATGCAATAAATGCATACGATGTGGTGTCTCCTGAATGTATCTATGCATATTCACTAAATAATAACTATAATATATAATGTTATATGATGTAAATATTTACTGTTTATGATATTTTTTAGATTTGAAAATTTTTTAAAGAAATTTATAAAATAATGTACATAACAAATTTATAAATGCTTTATAAATATTTTATTAATTATATTAATTGGTTTATATTTCACTATATTATAAGTATAATATATAAAGTTGACAAGCTATCACACAAACCTTTGGATATCCTATGAATTCTGTAGAGAATTTACTGATGAATTCCTGTTCAATAAGGGAGACAACTGGAGCAATCTCATATGTGAACCTAAAATAAAAGTGATGGTTACTGGATTAGCTTTGGTTCAAAACTCATTGTTTGTTACAACTGAACAAAACTTATTAAAATTATATAATAGGAAATAAATCAACTGAAAAGAATTAGATGTGATGTTTAGAGAAATTAAACACTGTGATACTGCCGAGTGATATTGTTGAATTTCGTGACTAACTTAGTCGCAAATGTGAGTTAGCAAAAATATTGTTTCCAAAGAGCTAACATGACAACAGAACTATTACCAATGCTGTGCTATAGACCCTTCCATCATTACTTCCCATATGAAAGATAATGCAGCTGTCCAGTTGTTGCATATTAGAGTACAAGCAATAAGGCCTATGGTAATGCATGCATTAATTCCGTAAATCTATACTGTGATTCTTGCAGTAAAATGCGCAGTAATACTTGTTATTTATAAATGTGGAGTATTCAGTTTATTGACAGAAACTTTGTTAGCTGTGTTCATCTTGACAGTTGGGAACAAAGAGAAAGTTTTATTTAAAAAGGTTATGGGTACCAATAAGCAATAAGCTTTCAGAAAGCATAAGAAAGCACTATTAAAACCATAAAACTGCTATTATTGCAATAATACATTCAGTAGTGTATGCAGTAAAACATTCACAAATACATCGAGTAATGCATGCACAAAGGCATTTATAACTGCATGCATTAATGCTTGCACCACTTCATGCAATAATTTATGCAGGGATTTATGCAGAAAGGTATGTGTTTGCTGAGTGAATTAATGCATGTATTAATGCATGCATTAATTCATAAAGTAATGCATGCATTACTTCATGAAATAATCGGTAAACACACCCTCTCTCGAGCCTCTGTTAAATACAGATAGGCTATTTATGCTGTGCTTCTTCACCTTTTCTCTTTCTCTATACATTCTTTTGGCATATTTAATAATAAGTGTAAACTTTTAACTAGTACATTAAAGATTAATTTTTTCATTTAGCCTCAGAGTATGCACAAGAATCTAAGCAAATGTTAGGCTACGGTAGAGTATGTTGCGGTAGATGTTACATATATTTACCAATTCGTTATTTTCACTTTGCTGGTATTTCTCTTTTCATTTACCATTTGATTTTGGTTGCAGCTGTGACAGGTATTAGACTAGCACCCAATACCGTATGTCCATAAAAAAAGTGTCGTTGCTAGTGTACATGTTTAATATATATATATACATTAATGGTTACGTTGATGGATTTGAGAAATTTTTTTTATATTCTCATTTACCATCTGTAAGCATATTTTTACATTCACAATTTTTAACATGGTGTCGTAACTCTGAGACGCCGTTAAAGGCTGGTTCGCACTATATCACCATATCTCGGCGTTGATGCCAAAATACTTCGATAATCGTCGATGATAGTTCACAGTATCACAAACCTATCCCGGTTGCATCAAGAAATACTCCGTAACGTAGTGTTTCCAACTCTCTTTTTAAATTTTCACGAAGAAACTTCTTTGTTTTCGCGTGTTGGAATTAAATACTAGTCTCGCAGCAACTATCATAAATGGATATGAATAAATCCCGCTATCCGTGGCAGCGATTTACTATCCTCATAATACTCACATTTGAAAGGCGGTCGTTGATGCTCGACGAAATATTAGGAAAGACAGATGACAGATGCAAATTTTCCCGACGTGCCTGCGTTGCTTCATCGGTGCCATAGGTTTACGGTTCAAATGATCGACGATAAGCGCCAAAAGGAAAATGCTGACTAACGGCGATATACAGTCATACTTTGACTTACGAGCTTAATGCGTTCCGAGATTGAGCTCGTATGTTAATTTACTCACATGTTGGTGCAATTTATTTATATATAGAACCATTAAATATATATTGATTGGTTTCCATACTCTAAAAATGCAAATAAAACACTCAAAACAAGATATCGAAACAGAGAGAACATGTTGGTTATTGTCCTAATTTACCAAATGCTTTCAAAAAGCAACAATTAAAAAATAATGCAAGGAAATGTGATTAATTAAAATGTAAAATTAAATACATACAATAGCAGCTAACGCTAGCATTTGCCAGGGAGGGAGATATAAGTTATCCTTCATTACAACAGTTGACTTTGATAAATTTGGATTTTATCAATGTTTTAAAAGACAAACGTAGAAGCAAACCTAAAAGCAAACTTTCATTTTTAACTTAACGTAATTAAAATTTCTTCGGCGTTCGTAGTTTGAAGTTTCTCGCTGGTTAGCTAATTTTTTTTTTGTTTTGCTTTCACGACTAGCCGGTCGTTTTAAGATAATCCATTTTGCGATTAGGACGAACGCAGGTGTCGTCACAAAAGGTTAAAACACGACCACTAGCCAACTTGTCCGAATGTCTATTTTTATAGTTTTGCTAGATAGCACCGGCCTTTTCATATAGCATCGTTTCAGTTACGCTGTCACCGGCCAATTGTTTATCCAATGCCTGAGCAGTCTCTCCGTCAGCGGTCGTGAAGATAGCTGCGCCGTTTAGAAACTATGGCCAGTCCTTTTGCGAACTAAATGCCCTAGATGTAATCTTTCGGTTTGATAATTGTGGATGTATTTCTGTCAGATTGCTGAGCTAGCTCAATCACGCATACACATTTTGCATATTTTTCAATAATTTTCCGTTTAATATCAACTGTTATCATTCGCTTTTTCCAAAGAAAAACTTAACTTTCGGTCAACGCAGGGTACTTTTGATTCACATAATTCTGCACTGAAAATTGCGCACAAAAAAACACGGTGCAAAAGTATAACCTGAGCAGTTGAAAAATACAGAGTAATGCTGTTCTCATAAAACATCTCCGGTATACTTGGCAACTGACTCACGTGATTGTATCTCAAACATGGCTTGTATCTTAGTGCTAAAACTTGCTTAAAAGCTGGCTCGTATCTCAAGTTTCTCATACGTTGGAGCACACGTAAGTTGAAGTATTACTGTAGTGTGAACCGGCCATAAGCGAGACTGCCTATATTACAAACTCTGTTAAAATTCCGCTACATTCATTATGGATACGCACCTGAACTCTGTATACCAGATATATTCTCTCTATACACACTTTCTATGCATATAGAATTTGACAGCACCCTACCTCAAGTCAGCACAGTTATAATATTTGTACTGCAATATTTTCTAGAAAATGGAAGAAATATAGTGTGACAGCAACTCACGCGGTAGAGTTCAGAGCTTCATTTATGATTGACCCGCTGACGGCGAATGCGTCTACTCCACCGTAGAGCTGGTTGAAAAAATATGGATGTCCTGTAAAAAAATGCAATAAAACAGTATAATTAATAACAAAGCCATCTAATATATTCTGACAATGTTCATAAACAATATGGCGACAAAACCTTGTAGGTGGCTGATCTAAAAGTGGAAGTATGTAAACTAGGTAAGCGAGCTCAGCTTACAAATGGACACACCGTAAATGCATTATAGTACATTCTGTAGATGATGTGATGAACAGGTATGAATATGAAATCTTTGAGACCGAAAGAAGTGTCTCCAGTTATGAGATATATATATATACTATATATATTATATATAATTATACATAATGTATATAACCTATATTTTATGCATAATATATATTATATATATAATATGTGTTATGTAATATTCTGCTAGTCTCTGTTGAATTTCCTAATTTGATAGTGCGCTTTACAATCCAGACACCTTGTACGATTCACTGCTTCTGCCCAGAATGAATGCCAGTTGATCTGTTGATCTTGGGTGGTCTCTGGGTCTTGTGTGATCTGGCTGACATGCCATAATATTATACATTTGATTAGGTGTGCTTGAAGTCATTTTTCTGTCAGAATTTGAGCCAACAACATGTAGTTTTTTAGCTCTGTTTTCAATGCTGATACTTTCTTTTATTTGTATACAAATTTCATCATTACGCCATTATCATATACATCTATGATCACAAATTAACCAGAAGGAAAATCACATACTATTTAGCAATCTCCTGGATATGTTATTAAGGTAAATGTCATGTCTTTCATTTTATGTTTTATTTTGTATGTTACCAATGGCTTCACATATGATCAGCTGTATAATTAACATTCTTTCAATAGCCTTTTATCAGCAATTAAGTTATTGTTTTGTTGTAGTTTCACGGAGGTGACAAGGATACATAATAAATTTGGATAAAATATACACTACGCCTCATCACCAGTATGTGACAACATAACTATGTACCAGCAGGTATCCGCTGCATGTTATATTAATATTTATTCATTTCGAGAAAATGTTAACCAACTTTCATGCTCGGTTGTCAATGCGTTACTTCAAGCCCACAGCAACAGAGTAATGATCACCGACTACAAGGGCATCGCTGCCTTGGTTTATATTATCAACTACATGTATATTGACTAGAGGTTACTTATGACGATCTTCCAGCTCTGAAGCCATATATATTTTGATGTTGAATAGCTGACGTTCTTAAAATGCTTAATAGATATCTAGAGTTAAACATCAAATAGTTTAACGTGGCCCCTGCTATGTTTAATTAACACAAAAATACCCAGGTATGTATAAACATGTATGCAGTAGTAATTTACACTTGGAAGTCTCACTATAGTAATATTAGAGAACTTAGTGGATCATGTTTCTATTTAGCAAACATGCTAAACAAGCCATTGTAGTCACATCTAATTTGAATAGTATCAACTATGAAATGTTATTCTAAGACTTTCTGTTTAGCAAATTTAAATGGGAAGGTTTTATATTGCTAGCAGCACCAGAAAGGCAATCTGTAATAAGCTTGACTACTTCATCTACTTGATCTTTTATCCGCTGACTCGCTGCCTTACTAATTAGGAAAAGTGAAAACATAATCAGCGATAGAAGCTATGATAAATTGCGTGTATTAATTTTTTTAAACTTTCAATATTCTCTTATGTGACAAAAAAATAAAACTTTGCATTAAAACAGGAAATGATGATAAGAAACAATGTCATGTGACCTGAAAACTATGAGTTACCTTTTTAGGAATCATATTAAAAAAGCTTGCAAAATCTTTTGAAAGTCAAATTTAAAAAGTTTTATGAACCAAAAAAGTTAAAAAAGTAAGAGTTATTCTTTACAAGCAAAAAATAAAAAATTGCTCTTAAAATTGGGTGTTGGTTTCCAATACCTCTTTTGTTTGTCAAAATTACCATCCAATTTTAGAAGCAGTCTTCGACTTATTTAATTTGGTCTCAATTTTAATGCAGAGTATCAATCTATACTAATAAATACCACATTGCCATTGTATATGTCTGTCTGTTAGTCCGCGTAAACTCTATGAATTTCCACTTTTATTGGCTGATTTTATTCAAGTCTCACACGCATATGCTCTATGTCTTTCGACTGGTTGCTAAACTTGTTTAGTTTCAAAACTCTATCTGGTTCTCTAGAACCAGATAGAGTTTTAAAACTGGAGACAGAGTTTC